>NW_024061154.1:0-188841 GCF_016432855.1 Salvelinus namaycush
TGGGTCTGCGACCAAACGACCACCCCTCATCACTGTCAAACGCTCCCTGAAACACTTCTGCGAGCAGGCCTTTCTAATCGACCTGGCCGGGGTATCCTGGAATGACATTGACCTCATCCCGTCAGTAGATGATGCCTGGCTATTCTTTAAAAGTGCCTTCCTCACCATCTTAAATAAGCATGCCCCTCTCAAAAAATGTAGAACTAGGAATAGAGCAGCACAAAACATCCTGTGGCGTTCTGCATTAGCATCGAATAGCCCCGTGATATGCAACTTTTCAGGGAAATTAGAAACAAATATACACAGGCAGTTAGAAAAGCTAAGGCTAGCTTTTTCAAACAGAAATTTGCATCCTGTAGTACTAACTCAAAAAAGTTCTGGGACACTGTAAAGTCCATGGAGAATAAGAGCACCTCCTCCAGCTGCCCACTGCACTGAGGCTAGGAAACACTGTCACCACCGATAAATCCACTATAATTGAGAATTTCAATAAGCATTTCTCTACGGCTGGCCATGCTTTCCACATGGCTACCCCTACCCCGGTCAACTGCCCGGCACCCTCCACAGCAACCCACCAAAGCCCTCACCATTTCTCCTTTACCCAAATCCAGATAGCTGATGTTCTGAAAGAGCTGCAAAATCTGGACCCCTACAAATCAGCCGGGCTAGACAATCTGGACCCTCTCTTTCTAAAATTATCTGCCGAAATTGTTGCAACCCCTATTACTAGCCTGTTCAACCTCTCTTTCGTATCGTCTGAGATTCCCAAAGATTGGAAAGCTGCCACGGTCATCCTCCTCTTCAAAGGGGGTGACACTCTAGACCCAAACTGCTACAGACCTATATCTATCCTACCCTGTCTTTTCTAAGGTCTTCGAAAGCCAAGTTAACAAACAGATTACTGACCATTTCGAATCCCATCATACCTTCGCCGCTATGCAATCTGGTTTCAGAGCTGGTCATGGGTGCACCTCAGCCACGCTCAAGGTTCTAAACGACATCATAACCGCCATCGATAAGAGACATTACTGTGCAGCCGTATTCATCGACCTGGCCAAGACTTTCGACTCTGTCAATCACAACATTCTTATTGGCAGACTCAACAGCCTTGGTTTCTCAAATGATTGCCTCGCCTGGTTTACCAACTACTTCTCTGATAGAGTTCAGTGTGTCAAATCGGAGGGCCTGTTGTCCGGACCTCTGACAGTCTCTATGGGTGTGCCACAGGGTTCAAATCTCGGGCCGACTCTTTTCTGTATACATCAATGATGTTGCTCTTGCTGCTGGTGATTCTCTGATCCACCTCTACGCAGACGACACCATTCTGTATACTTCTGGCCCTCCTTGGACACTGTGTTAACTAACCTCCAGACGAGCTTCAATGCCATACAACTCTCCTTCCGTGGCCTCCAACTGCTCTTAAATGCAAGTAAAACTAAATGCATGCTATTAAATCGATCACTGCCCGCAGCTGCTCGCCCGTCCAGCATCACTACTCTGGACGGCTCTGACTTAGAATACGTGGACAACTATAAATACCTGGGTGTCTGGTTAGACTGTAAACTATCCTTTCAGACTCACATTAAGCATCTCCAATCCAAAATTAAATCTAGATTCGGCTTCCTATATCGCAACAAAGCATCCTTCACTCATGCTGCCAAACATACCCTCGTAAAACTGACCGATCCTCGACTTCGGTGATGTCATCTATAAAATAGCCTCCAACACTCTACTCAACAAATTGGATGCAGTCTATCACAGTGCCAACCGTTTTGTCACCAAAGCCCCATACACTACCCACCATTGCGACCTGTACGCTCTCGTTGGTTGGCCCTCGCTTCATACTGTAAGTCGCTCTGGATAAGAGCGTCTGCTAAATGACTTAAATGTAATGTAAATGTATACTCGTCGCCAAACCCACTGGCTACAGGTTATCTACAAGTCTCTGCTAGGTAAAGCCCCGCCTTATCTCAGCTCACTGGTCACCATAGCAGCACCCACTCGTAGCACGCGCTCCAGCAGGTATATCTCACTGGTCACCACCAAAGCCAATTCCTCCTTTGGTCGTCTTTCCTTCCAGTTCTCTGCTGCCCATGACTGGAACGAACTACAAAAATCTCTGAAGCTGGAGACTCATATCTCCCTCACTAGCTTTAAGCACCAGCTGTCAGAGCAGCTTACAGATCACTGCACCTGTACATAGCCCGTCTGTAAACAGCCATCTATCTACCTACCTCATCCCCATACTGGTATTTATTTATTTATTTTGCTCCTTTGCACCCCAGTATCTCTACCTGCACATTCATCTTCTGCCGATCTACCATTCCAGTGTTTAATTGCAATATTGTCATTACTTCGCCACCATGGCATATTTATTTCCTTAACTTACCTCATTTGCACTCACTGTATAGACTTTTTGTTTTCTTTTGTTCTACTGTATTATTGACTGTATGTTTTGTTTATTCCATGTGTAACTCTGTGTTGTTGTATGTGTCGAATTGCTTTGCTTTATCTTGGCCAGGTCGCAGTTGTAAATGAGAACTTGTTCTCAACTAGCCTACCTGGTTAAATAAAGGTGAAATAAATTAATAAAAATAAAACTGTATATAGCCTCACTACTGTATATAACCTCTCTACTGTATATAGCCTCACTACTGTATATAGCCTCACTACTGTATATAACCTCTCTACTGTATATAGCCTCTACTGTATATAACCTCTCTACTGTATATAACCTCTCTACTGTATATAGCCTCTATTGTATATAGCCTCTCTACTGTATATAGCCTCTACTGTATATAACCTCTCTACTGTATATAGCCTCACTACTGTATATAACCTCTCTACTGTATATAGCCTCTACTGTATATAACCTCTCTACTGTATATAACCTCAGAGAGATTAAGTAGATGTCACACGTCAAAATTTGATGGATGACCCTATGTGAACCTATGTGACGCTATGTGAACCTAAGGGGCTGCCTGTCAGGACATCCTGATGGTTAGGTGGGGGTCTTTGGGTAAGGGTCCAGTTGTCAGGTCAACCGGTAATGATTTATGACCCAAGCCTGATTTATGACCCTATGTAATGATTTATGACCCTATGTCCTGTTGTAGCAGGCATGCCCATATTTGGGCTTCCGGTCAGGGCATCCTGGCGGGGTGGGGGTCGGTGGGGTGAGTAAGTGACAAGGTGTCAATGTCATAAATCAAAATCTTGATTTATGACCCTATGTCCTGTAGAAGGGTCCATGCCCATATTTGGGCTTCCGGTCAGGACATCCTGGTGGTTAGGTGGGGGCGGGGGTGAGTAAGTGACCAGGTGTCAGGTCAACCGTCAAAAGCATGATTTATGACCCTATGTCCTGTAGAAGGGTACATGCCCATATTTGGGCTTCAGGTCAGGACATCCTGGTGGTTAGGGGGGTCGGGGTGGGGTGAGTAAGTGACCAGGTGTCAGGTCAACCTGTTACTGTTTCTCACGGCTTAGAGTGTGAAAAGAGTTTTATGATGTCTTTGAAGTTGTCATGATGTTTGATGTCTAGTGTCCTGTTTGGAATGGGTTGGGGGTTAATGAACATTTCAAAGAGTAAGGCCTATTTTATAGCCCTCCGGGGTTGTTGTCTATGAAACACGAATGTCCTGGGGTATTGGGCTTTGCAGACGCCTTATAAAGACCCAGAACAATACATGTTTAAGACTGTACAAGATCTTAAAAATAACCATGGATTTTGTGATCAGTGACAAAGTGATGACGGTGTGTGTGTGTGTGTGTTAGAAACAAGGTCCCTGCGCATTGTGGACATTTCAAGCTTTCAACAACAATAAAACAGCCATCTAAATAATGTTTCTAGGCCTAACACACTGTTGAGTTTCCTATTTAGTTGTCTTTATATGTATATGCACCGAGCTTCCAGGTGGCTCCAGCCTATGGTTGTTCGGTGCATGTACACCGGGGAGATTAGAACCCCAAAGAAAGATCCTAAAGGTAATTTCAGGTTTAGGTTTAGGGTATAATAACTTTAGTGAAACCGCATTTCAACCTATGTACAGACATAGAGAGCCAACACATAAAGGTGTAACAGGGATGAATGGATATTCAAGGTACAACAGTGGTCTTCTGTAACAAGCAATATGTGTTAAATATGGGCCACAGTCAAGCATGACAGCCTCTTTAGGAAAGGCCTTTACTTAGGACTTAAACAGAATAATTTTATACCCAGCTTATTCCTTAATGCTGTGGGATAAATCAGGTGTTTCTAGGTGGGCTTAAACAAATCTACAGTGAAACAAAAGTGTACATTTTACACATATGTTTATTGACTTTTAAAAAGACCACAGGAACATGACCGATATAGTGGAGATGCATGCTACACAAATCGGCTATTGGATATTCAATGTACAACAATAGTCTTAGGTAACAAGCAATACGTGTTAAATATGGGCCACAGTCAATCATGACAGCCTCTTTATGAAAGGCCTTTACTTATGACTTAAACAGATTCATTTTCTACCCATCTTATTCATTAAAGCTGAGGGCATACCCCAGGATTTACAGGCCGGACGGATTATCTACCCATGGAGGGAAAACTTACGGAGCTTTGAGGGAGTGTGCAAGCGTCTTAGCGATCGGATAATGGTCAGGGCTAACCAGGACCTATATCTGTAAGAAAGGCATAGTAAAATACATTAATTATGAACGGCTATAAACTGTATGTACTAAATATTTTGAATTAAATAAATGGTTTTAAAATTGTATCTCACCTTCTAACGATAGGAATAAGTCCTTTCCTTCTATCACCAAGCATGCCCCCGGAGAAAAAAGACTTGCGGAAAAAGCATGTGCGCGCGTGTGTGTGCGTGCGTGTGCGGTAGTGGATGTGTGTGTGTTTCAAAAACAAAGAAAACGGGGAGGGGTGTGTGTTCATAAATGGCTATGCGGTTGCGCTCAAGGCTCTCTCTCTCTCTCTCTAGGCAGGGGTCATTTGAAACCAAGGTTTACAATATACGTCAAAACAGAGCCCGACCCCCAAACAAAAAAGTGTGTCTGTGTCTTACGCATCCTAAACACAAAGGCCTTTCAAAACCTAATTTAGCTCAGGATGTAGGCTGTAGGGGCTAAAAAGTCAATCAGCCCAGCGATGTCTAGACCGCCCCACCCCAGCATCGAGGGGCTAGCCCCCCGGAGGTTGTAGAATATCAAAAGGGTCATAATGTTTAGACACCCCAATCACTTTGTTTGAACCAAATACCTTAGGAGTCAAATATACCTTGGGGGTATAGCCCGAAAAAACGTCAACCCAAGGCTATGTAAACTCATTCCGTACTTTCTCTAGTTAGGGGCACAACCAATATTGACAAACGATCCACTGTTACCACCGTTTTTAGCTCAGCTACACACCTCCAGGACCGCAGCTCCAGAATTGTTATCGGACTGACCCGTTAAAAAGATAATCTGGGAAACCCTCCTAATGGATCTTTCTGAAGGTGAGTTCGTGAAATAAATATATATATATGCTGTATATTAGATTTAGGATGCGGGGACTTGTTTGAACATTGTGAATGTTATAGTAATATTAAACAGGAGTTATAGGGGTTTTAACCGATGACAACAATTATTATTTTATTTAAGTCAAATGCACATATTCATGTAATTTAAAACGTTCGCAGGATATGCAACATTAAGCCACCTGCATCCCGGGGATAAAGGATATGGAACCGCCTTCATTAGAATGGAATTCCGAAGAGCAACGGATGGACACAGAATTTTACGAGATATCTATATGTCAACTGTATGTATTTTTTATGATAAAATGTACACCCGACATCGAAAATCATACAACCCTGGAGGACATGATCGAAACGGAAGGGGGACCCCCGGAACATGAAGAGTAAAACATTGAATTCGGACGATTTCCCCGCTTCAAATGACATTTCGGAGGTCTCTGATTTGCGGTTGTTTGTGATGGGCAGAAAACAGGTTAAGGAAAACTCCGAGGCTGAAACAACATTCAGTCATGCTATTCTAAAACAGGAAGACAACGATTTTTACAGATATTCAGAAACAGAAGGACAATAATTATCATTATAATTTGTTTTTTAAATATATTTTTTAGGCCATATGTTAAATGGACGTATTCTTATAAGTTAAAATGTATCTATTTCGTATAAATACATGTTAACATTATCTAACGTCTGTATGATACCCAGAGGCTACAGGGCCTAAGGGATTGGGAACCGACAGAGTTAGACGGGGATTCTCAGAAGCAAACTGCGTCAGGTCCTTTACGTGGCCCATTCACTAATACACTATTTTCGGCGTAAGTCCCCCCACCCGACTACGGAAGAGCAGATGAAACAGAGACAATTCTGGGGGCTTATACTGAAGGCCTTATCCTAACTCCAAACACAAGCCAGCACCCCAGGACAGATAAAACGATAGACGGTGAATCTGTCCTTCCTCATGGAACTTTTTTGAAGGGGAGTTGAATATTAGAGGTGATGTTTGTATATATATATATATTATCTAAGAATGATTGGTATTAATTCTAGGCATTTACAGGTATGTTTTTAAAAATGAAGGCTATTTATACAATGAAACATTGTTTTTATTCCTACTGTTTGTAAACAATAGCTTCTGCCCCCTTAGGGTCTACTTGAACCGCTTATTAAATCAGACCTCTCAGACCAGAAAGTATGATTAGAAACCATGGCAAACTATATTCAATCTGTGATTAGAAACGATAATTAGAAGCTATGACAAAACTATGATCAAACTATGATAATAAACTATGAACAACTATGAAGACAGGGCGGTATGTGTGTGAATGATGAGCTATTATTTAAGTGTGTAATATTACTCTTTCTCTCTCTCTGTCAGGCTATGAAAAAGACAAGAGAAAGGACAGTGACTCCTGAGTGTTGATAGGTCTTAGATTTTTATAGACAGGGTATCTGTAAAACACAAGGTGACAACTATTGAAGATGCAAAAAGGGGTTTTCAGAAATATATTTGGTTGACAGATTTGTATTATTATAAAAAGTAATATAAAAAAGGATTAGAATCTTTAGTATTATTATGTTACATGCGAGACATACCCAGAAATGTCAGCGTAGACAACTTACAAGAATGTGTTTACCGGGGCGTGATGAAAACATTTTAAAGGAGCTTTAATTCAAACATGCAAAGATATATATTTGATACAATTACCAACGTTAAAAACTGTTGTTACAATATCACAAATAAGGTTTCTCGGACTAACACACTGTAGAGTTTCCTATATACTAAAGAACAATCACTAAGACAAAACACAAAAAGTTGTAATACATTCAGTATACAGGGCATTCTATATGGAAAACAGGTACATTTTGAAAGATTATGATGTTGATGTGATTTTTAAAAATTAATTTAGCAATTTAGGATAATACGGTTTATTTTATACTTTACTTAAATTGTATTATTTATCTTGCCTCATACCAGGCTAATACACTACCAAGCCATGCAAACAGCTAGGGAATTAACCCAGAACAGTTGTGGGTCTTTTTTTTTTTTTTTTGAACAATAAATGATCAAGAATACCAATAGGCTTGATCTGATCCTCAAACCTATCACGACATCCTAGAATGCACAGACATATGCAAAACCATAAAACTCTGACAAGAAAACAATGAAAATCTTAACATGACTACATGCCCTGCCATTATTTTTTAGTTACCATCCACCCAATGGTTGAATTTGGTACTTTTTCTATGTAGATGCACCGAGCCTCCAAGTGGCTGGAGACATACAACAGGCTAAATTAAAATGACCCAGTATGTGAAAAGCTGGGGGGGTCAAATGTATTTTTTATGTATGGTTTTTGTTACAATCAACAGGGCTTCCTAACATTCGACATAACTAGTAAGCCTTACGCGGGAGATTAGAACTCAAAAGTAATAGGGGGTAAGAAAGATCATAAAGGTAATTTCATATTTCGGTTTAGGGGGTTAATAACTTTAGGGAAAACAATATTCACACTATGTGGATTATAAACATGTTAGAGAGCCATCACATCATGATGTAACAGGGATGAGTGGCGATTCAAAGTACAACAGGAGGCTTCTGTAAACTGCAATACGGGTTAAATATGTTCTACATACAGCCAAGACTGAGTGGTTTCACAAACTCCCTTTAAAGGTTTTGTAAGAAAGTTGTAACAGGCCTCATTCAACAGTCTAGAGATTAACCTAGAGACACCAAAAACATCAACGTTTAGAGCAGCTTGGAGATTATTCCCCCATGTAAGAGCCACACGGCCCCGTGTGGCTCAGTTGGTAGAGCATGGCGCTTGCAACGCCAGGGTTGTGGGTTCGATTCCCACGGGGGGCCAGTACAAAAAAAAAAAGTATGAATGTATGTACTTGTAAGTCGCTCTGGATAAGAGCGTCTGCTAAATGACTTAAAATGTAAAATGTAAGGGGGGGGGCAAAGAGTTGATTTACCTAACCCTGTACAAACCAAAGGAATTTCCAGAGTTAGCAAACCCTGACACTGGGTATGATAACTCTGACTCGTATGTCTAATGATTATTGTAGATGTTTACACCTGAGGGAGTTTACAGTAGGTCAATTTGTTGCTCTCTTTGCCTTTATACATCTAATTGACCTACTGTAAACTCCCTCAGGTGTAAACATCTACAATAATCATTAGACATACGAGTCAGAGTTATCATACCCAGTGTCAGGGTTTGCTAACTCTGGAAATTCCTTTGGTTTGTACAGGGTTAGGTAAATCAACTCTTTGCCCCCCCCCTTACATTTTACATTTTAAGTCATTTAGCAGACGCTCTTATCCAGAGCGACTTACAAGTACATACATTCATACTTTTTTTTTTTGTACTGGCCCCCCGTGGGAATCGAACCCACAACCCTGGCGTTGCAAGCGCCATGCTCTACCAACTGAGCCACACGGGGCCGTGTGGCTCTTACATGGGGGAATAATCTCCAAGCTGCTCTAAACGTTGATGTTTTTGGTGTCTCTAGGTTAATCTCTAGACTGTTGAATGAGGCCTGTTACAACTTTCTTACAAAACCTTTAAAGGGAGTTTGTGTGAAACCACTCAGTCTTGGCTGTATGTAGAACATATTTAACCCGTATTGCAGTTTACAGAAGCCTCCTGTTGTACTTTGAATCGCCACTCATCCCTGTTACATCATGATGTGATGGCTCTCTAACATGTTTATAATCCACATAGTGTGAATATTGTTTTCCCTAAAGTTATTAACCCCCTAAACCGAAATATGAAATTACCTTTATGATCTTTCTTACCCCCTATTACTTTTGAGTTCTAATCTCCCGCGTAAGGCTTACTAGTTATGTCGAATGTTAGGAAGCCCTGTTGATTGTAACAAAAACCATACATAAAAAATACATTTGACCCCCCCAGCTTTTCACATACTGGGTCATTTAATTTAGCCTGTTGTATGTCTCCAGCCACTTGGAGGCTCGGTGCATCTACATAGAAAAAGTACCAAATTCAACCATTGGGTGGATGGTAACTAAAAAATAATGGCAGGGCATGTAGTCATGTTAAGATTTTCATTGTTTTCTTGTCAGAGTTTTATGGTTTGCATATGTCTGTGCATTCTAGGATGTCGTGATAGGTTTGAGGATCAGATCAAGCCTATGGTATTCTTGATCATTTATTGTTCAAAAAAAAAAAAAAAAAGACCCACAACTGTTCTGGGTTAATTCCCTAGCTGTTTGCATGGCTTGGTAGTGTATTAGCCTGGTATGAGGCAAGATAAATAATACAATTTAAGTAAAGTATAAAATAAACAGTATTATCCTAAATTGCTAAATTAATTTTTTAAAAATCACATCAACATCATAATCTTTCAAAATGTACCTGTTTTCCATATAGAATGCCCTGTATACTGAATGTATTACAACTTTTGTGTTTTGTCTTAGTGATTGTTCTTTAGTATATAGGAAACTCTACAGTGTGTTAGTCCGAGAAACCTTATTTGTGATATTGTAACAACAGTTTTTAACGTTGGTAATTGTATCAAATATATATCTTTGCATGTTTGAATTAAAGCTCCTTTAAAATGTTTTCATCACGCCCGGTAAACACATTCTTGTAAGTTGTCTACGCTGACATTTCTGGGTATGTCTCGCATGTAACATAATAATACTAAAGATTCTAATCCTTTTTTATATTACTTTTTATAATAATACAAATCTGTCAACCAAATATATTTCTGAAAACCCCTTTTTGCATCTTCAATAGTTGTCACATTGTGTTTTACAGATACCCTGTCTATAAAAATCTAAGACCTATCAACACTCAGGAGTCACTGTCCTTTCTCTTGTCTTTTTCATAGCCTGACAGAGAGAGAGAAAGAGTAATATTACACACTTAAATAATAGCTCATCATTCACACACATACCGCCCTGTCTTCATAGTTGTTCATAGTTTATTATCATAGTTTGATCATAGTTTTGTCATAGCTTCTAATTATCGTTTCTAATCACAGATTGAATATAGTTTGCCATGGTTTCTAATCATACTTTCTGGTCTGAGAGGTCTGATTTAATAAGCGGTTCAAGTAGACCCTAAGGGGGCAGAAGCTATTGTTTACAAACAGTAGGAATAAAAACAATGTTTCATTGTATAAATAGCCTTCATTTTTAAAAACATACTGTAAATGCCTAGAATTAATACCAATCATTCTTAGATAATATATATATATATACAAACATCACCTCTAATATTCAACTCCCCTTCAAAAAAGTTCCATGAGGAAGGACAGATTCACCGTCTATCGTTTTATCTGTCCTGGGGTGCTGGCTTGTGTTTGGAGTTAGGTTAAGGCCTTCAGTACAAGCCCCCAGAATTGTCTCTGTTTCATCTGCTCTTCCGTAGTCGGGTGGGGGGACTTACGCCGAAAATAGTGTATTAGTGAATGGGCCACGTAAAGGACCTGACGCAGTTTGCTTCTGAGAATCCCGTCTAACTCTGTCGGTTCCCAATCCCTTAGGCCCTGTAGCCTCTGGGTATCATACAGACGTTAGATAATGTTAACATGTATTTATACGAAATAGATACATTTTAACTTATAAGAATACGTCCATTTAACATATGGCCTAAAAAATATATTTAAAAAACAAATTATAATGATAATTATTGTCCTTCTGTTTCTGAATATCTGTAAAAATCGTTGTTTTCCTGTTTTAGAATAGCATGACTGAATGTTGTTTCAGCCTCGGAGTTTTCCTTAACCTGTTTTCTGCCCATCACAAACAACCGCAAATCAGAGACCTCCGAAATGTCATTTGAAGCGGGGAAATCGTCCGAATTCAATGTTTTACTCTTCATGTTCCGGGGGTCCCCCTTCCGTTTCGATCATGTCCTCCAGGGTTGTATGATTTTCGATGTCGGGTGTACATTTTATCATAAAAAATACATACAGTTGACATATAGATATCTCGTAAAATTCTGTGTCCATCCGTTGCTCTTCGGAATTCCATTCTAATGAAGGCGGTTCCATATCCTTTATCCCCGGGATGCAGGTGGCTTAATGTTGCATATCCTGCGAACGTTTTAAATTACATGAATATGTGCATTTGACTTAAATAAAATAATAATTGTTGTCATCGGTTAAAACCCCTATAACTCCTGTTTAATATTACTATAACATTCACAATGTTCAAACAAGTCCCCGCATCCTAAATCTAATATACAGCATATATATATATTTATTTCACGAACTCACCTTCAGAAAGATCCATTAGGAGGGTTTCCCAGATTATCTTTTTAACGGGTCAGTCGATAACAATTCTGGAGCTGCGGTCCTGGAGGTGTGTAGCTGAGCTAAAAACGGTGGTAACAGTGGATCGTTTGTCAATATGGTTGTGCCCCTAACTAGAGAAAGTACGGAATGAGTTTACATAGCCTTGGGTTGACGTTTTTTTCGGGCTATACCCCCAAGGTATATTTGACTCCTAAGGTATTTGGTTCAAACAAAGTGATTGGGGTGTCTAAACATTATGACCCTTTTGATATTCTACAACCTCCGGGGGGCTAGCCCCTCGATGCTGGGGTGGGGCGGTCTAGACATCGCTGGGCTGATTGACTTTTTAGCCCCTACAGCCTACATCCTGAGCTAAATTAGGTTTTGAAAGGCCTTTGTGTTTAGGATGCGTAAGACACAGACACACTTTTTTGTTTGGGGGTCGGGCTCTGTTTTGACGTATATTGTAAACCTTGGTTTCAAATGACCCCTGCCTAGAGAGAGAGAGAGAGAGAGCCTTGAGCGCAACCGCATAGCCATTTATGAACACACACCCCTCCCCGTTTTCTTTGTTTTTGAAACACACACACATCCACTACCGCACACGCACGCACACACACGCGCGCACATGGCTTTTTCCGCAAGTCTTTTTTCTCCGGGGGCATGCTTGGTGATAGAAGGAAAGGACTTATTCCTATCGTTAGAAGGTGAGATACAATTTTAAAACCATTTATTTAATTCAAAATATTTAGTACATACAGTTTATAGCCGTTCATAATTAATGTATTTTACTATGCCTTTCTTACAGATATAGGTCCTGGTTAGCCCTGACCATTATCCGATCGCTAAGACGCTTGCACACTCCCTCAAAGCTCCGTAAGTTTTCCCTCCATGGGTAGATAATCCGTCCGGCCTGTAAATCCTGGGGTATGCCCTCAGCTTTAATGAATAAGATGGGTAGAAAATGAATCTGTTTAAGTCATAAGTAAAGGCCTTTCATAAAGAGGCTGTCATGATTGACTGTGGCCCATATTTAACACGTATTGCTTGTTACCTAAGACTATTGTTGTACATTGAATATCCAATAGCCGATTTGTGTAGCATGCATCTCCACTATATCGGTCATGTTCCTGTGGTCTTTTTAAAAGTCAATAAACATATGTGTAAAATGTACACTTTTGTTTCACTGTAGATTTGTTTAAGCCCACCTAGAAACACCTGATTTATCCCACAGCATTAAGGAATAAGCTGGGTATAAAATTATTCTGTTTAAGTCCTAAGTAAGGCCTTTCCTAAAGAGGCTGTCATGCTTGACTGTGGCCCATATTTAACACATATTGCTTGTTACAGAAGACCACTGTTGTACCTTGAATATCCATTCATCCCTGTTACACCTTTATGTGTTGGCTCTCTATGTCTGTACATAGGTTGAAATGCGGTTTCACTAAAGTTATTATACCCTAAACCTAAACCTGAAATTACCTTTAGGATCTTTCTTTGGGGTTCTAATCTCCCCGGTGTACATGCACCGAACAACCATAGGCTGGAGCCACCTGGAAGCTCGGTGCATATACATATAAAGACAACTAAATAGGAAACTCAACAGTGTGTTAGGCCTAGAAACATTATTTAGATGGCTGTTTTATTGTTGTTGAAAGCTTGAAATGTCCACAATGCGCAGGGACCTTGTTTCTAACACACACACACACACACACCGTCATCACTGCTTTGTCACTGATCACAAAATCCATGGTTATTTTTAAGATCTTGTACAGTCTTAAACATGTATTGTTCTGGGTCTTTATAAGGCGTCTGCAAAGCCCAATACCCCAGGACATTCGTGTTTCATAGACAACAACCCCGGAGGGCTATAAAATAGGCCTTACTCTTTGAAATGTTCATTAACCCCCAACCCATTCCAAACAGGACACTAGACATCAAACATCATGACAACTTCAAAGACATCATAAAACTCTTTTCACACTCTAAGCCGTGAGAAACAGTAACAGGTTGACCTGACACCTGGTCACTTACTCACCCCACCCCGACCCCCCTAACCACCAGGATGTCCTGACCTGAAGCCCAAATATGGGCATGTACCCTTCTACAGGACATAGGGTCATAAATCATGCTTTTGACGGTTGACCTGACACCTGGTCACTTACTCACCCCCCGCCCCCACCTAACCACCAGGATGTCCTGACCGGAAGCCCAAATATGGGCATGGACCCTTTAGCAGGACATAGGGTCATAAATCAAGATTTTGATTTATGACATTGACACCTTGTCACTTACTCACCCCACCGACCCCCACCCCGCCAGGATGCCCTGACCGGAAGCCCAAATATGGGCATGCCTGCTACAACAGGACATAGGGTCATAAATCATTACATAGGGTCATAAATCAGGCTTGGGTCATAAATCATTACCGGTTGACCTGACAACTGGACCCTTACCCAAAGACCCCCACCTAACCATCAGGATGTCCTGACAGGCAGCCCCTTAGGTTCACATAGCGTTCACATAGGTTCACATAGGGTCATCCATCAAATTTTGACGTGTGACATCTACTTTAATCTCTCTAACCTCTCTACTGTATATAACCTCTCTACTGTATATAGCCTCTACTGTATATAACCTCTCTACTGTATATAACCTCTCTACTGTATATATCCTCTACTGTATATAACGCCTCTACTGTATATAGCCTCTACTGTATATAGCCTCTACTGTATATAGCCTCTCTACTGTATATAGCCTCACTACTGTATATAGCCTCTCTACTGTATATAACCTCTACTGTATATAGCCTCTCTACTGTATATAGCCTCTCTACTGTATATAGCCTCACTACTGTATATAGCCTCTCTACTGTATATAGCCTCTCTACTGTATATAGCCTCTCTACTGTATATAGCCTCTCTACTGTATATAACCTCTCTACTGTATATAGCCTCTCTACTGTATATAACCTCTCTACTGTATATAGCCTCACTACTGTATATAGCCTCTCTACTGTATATAACCTCTACTGTATATAGCCTCTCTACTCTATATAGCCTCTCTACTGTATATAGCCTCTCTACTGTATATAACCTCTCTACTGTATATAGCCTCTCTACTGTATATAACCTCTCTACTGTATATAGCCTCACTACTGTATATAACCTCTCTACTGTATATAGCCTCTCTACTGTATATAACCTCTCTACTGTATATAGCCTCTACTGTATATAACCTCTCTACTGTATATAGCCTCTCTCCTGTATTTAGCCTCGCTACTGTATATAGCCTCTCTACTGTATATAGCCTCTCTACTGTATTTTGCCTCACTATTGTTATTATTCACTGTCTTTTTACTGTTGTTTTTTCCTCTTACTAATCTATTGTTCACATAATACCTGTCACGTTCCTGACCTTATTTCCTTTGTTTAGTCTTTGTTTAGTTGGTCAGGACGTGAGCTGGGTGGGTATATTCTATGTTTTGTGTCTCGTTGGTTTAGGTGTGTCTGATTGGCCTGATATGGTTCTCAATCAGAGGCAGGTGTTTTACGTTGTCTCTGATTGGGAACCATATTTAGGTAGGCTGTGTTCACTGTTTGTTTGTGGGTGATTGTTCCTGTTCATTGCGTTCTTTGTTTTCACTAGGTTCACATGTTCAGGTCTGTAGCGTCGTTGGTTTCATTCTGTTTATTGTTTTGTTCGTGTTTAATAAGTGTTCCAATAAATATGGAAACGTACCACGCTGCGATTTGGTCCTCCTCTCTTCCATCCAACGACGAAAGCTGTTACAATACCTATTTTTTACTACTAAAAGTGTTGATTAAAACAAATCAGGATGTTTGGTGGATGGATTCAGTGTAGATGTTCTGCTGTGTATCGAGGGGTTTATATGAAAGTGGTAGATTTGTAATTCTTTACAAGAGAAAGTTCTGGATTACTTTTCTTTGGGTGACCTCAGGCTACGGTCTTTGACAATTCAGCTACTTTGTTAACAGTCCTACAACTGTCACCTCATGTAACAGCTGATTTACTTAACTAAAGGCACATCTCAATATGTGGTCCAGGTGCCTTAGTGTTCCTATAAAAACCTGTGTCCAAACTCAGCATTAAATAGTATCTAATCAGAATAGTGTACAGAGGTAAGTTATTGCACCTATTGAAATGTAATGTGTTTTTTAGTGTTTATTCTGTTGCATTAAAAAAGTCACTGTTGCCTATTAGATCAATATCAGTGTGAACACGTCTGATTGGACTAGATCCATGTTGAGGTGAGACACGTCTGATTGGACTAGATCCACGTTGAGGTGAGACACGTCTGATTGGACTAGATCCACGTTGAGGTGAGACACGTCTGATTGGACTAGATCCACGTTGAGGTGAGACACGTCTGATTGGACTAGATCCACGTTGAGGTGAGACACGTCTGATTGGACTAGATCCATGTTGAGGTGAGACACGTCTGATTGGACTAGATCCATGTTGAGGTGAGACGTCTGATTGGACTAGATCCACGTTGAGGTGAGACACGTCTGATTGGACTAGATCCACGTTGAGGTGAGACACGTCTGATTGGACTAGATCCATGTTGAGGTGAGACACGTCTGATTGGACTAGATCCATGTTGAGGTGAGACACGTCTGATTGGACTAGACCCATGTTGAGGTGAGACACGTCTGATTGGACTAGATCCATGTTGAGGTGAGACACGTCTGATTGGACTAGATCCATGTTGAGGTGAGACACGTCTGATTGGACTAGATCCATGTTGAGGTGAGACACGTCTGATTGGACTAGATCCATGTTGAGAGGGGAGGGGGTAAAGACAAGAGGGTGAGAAGAGGAGATGAGGGGGGAAGAGAAGAGGAGAAGAAAGGGAGAGAAGAGGATAAGAGAGGGGGAGGAGAGGAGAGGAGATGGGGGAAAGAGGAGAAGAGGTGGAGAGAAGGGTAGAGGTGGAGGAGAAGAGAGGGGGTAGAGAGGGGAGAAGAAAAGTGAGAGGAGGAGAGGAGTGGACAGGGGGAGGAGAGGAGAGGAGTGGAGGGAGAATGAGAGGGGGAAGGGGGGGGGAGAAGTGGGGAAGGAGAGGAGAGGGTTGGAAAAGATGAGAGGGGAGAAGAGGGGAGGGGAGGGGAGAAGAGATGGGGATAAGAGGAGAGAAGAGGAGAGGGGGAGAGATAGGGGGAGGATAGGAGAAGAGAGGGGGGGTGTGGAGAGGGGGGAGAATAGGAGAGCGGGGAGGGGGAGAAGAGTAGATGAGATGGGGGAGAAGAGAAGGGGGGAGAAGATTGGAAGAGAAGGGAGAGGGGAGAGGAGAAGAGAAGATGGGGGAGAAGAGGGGAGGGGAGAAGGGGGGGAGGAGAAGAGAAGAGAGGGAGAAGAGATGGGGATAAGAGGAGAGAAGAGAAGAGGAGAGGGGGAGAGATAGGGGGAGGATAGGAGAAGAGAGGGGGGGGGTGGAGAGGGGGGAGAATAGGAGAGCGGGGAGGGGGAGAAGAGAAGAGTAGATGAGATGGGGGAGAAGAGAAGGGGGGAGGAAGAGAAGGGAGAGGGGAGAGGAGAAGAGAAGATGGGGGAGAAGAGGAGGGGAGAAGGGGGGGAGGAGAAGAGAAGAGAGGGAGAAGAGATGGGGGAAAGAGGAGAAGAGAGGGGGAGAAGAGGAGAAGAGAAGAGAGGGGGAAAGAGGAGAAGAGAGGGGGAGAAGAGGAGAAGAGAGGGGGAAAGAGGAGAAGAGATGAGGAGAAGAAGGGTAGAGGTGGAGAAGAGGAGAAGAGAGGGGGAGAAGAGGTGAACAGAGTGTCAAAAGAGAAGAAGAGAGGGGCGGAAGGGGAGAAGAGGAGAGGAGAGGGTTGGAGAAGAGAGGGAGAGAAGAGAAGAGGTGCAGAAGAGGAAAGGGGAGAAGGGGGGAGAAGATTAGAAAAGAGGTGGAGAAGAGAGAGGAAGAGAAGGGAGAGGGGAGAAGAGAAGATGGGGGAGAAGAGATGGGGAGAAGAGGAGAGAAGAGAGGGGGAGAGAGGAGGGTGTAGAAGAGAGGGGGAGGAGAGGAGAAGAGGGGGGGAGCTGGGAGAGGGGGAGGAGTGTAGAGCAGAGGATAGCGGGGTTGAGAAGGGAGGGACAGAAGAGGAGAAGAGGGGGAGAAGTGGAGAGGGGAGAAGAAAAGTGAGAGGAGAAGGGGAGAGGAGAGGACAGGGGGAGAAGAGGAGAGGGGGAGAAGAGGAGAGGAGAGGGGGAGAGATAGGGGGAGGATAGGAGAAGAGAGGGGGGGTGTGGAGAGGGGGGAGAATAGGAGAGCGGGGAGGGGGAGAAGAGAAGAGGAGATGGGATGGGGGAGAAGAGAAGGGGGGAGAAGATTAGAAGAGAGGTGAGGAAGAGAAGGGAGAGGGGAGAGGAGAAGAGAAGATGGGGGAGAAGAGGGGAGGAGAAGAGAAGAGAGGGAGAAGAGATGGGGATAAGAGGAGAGAAGAGAAGAGGAGAGGGGGAGAGATAGGGGGAGGATAGGAGAAGAGAGGGGGGGTGGAGAGGGGGGAAAATAGGAGAGCGGGGAGGGGGAGAAGAGAAGAGTAGATTAGATGGGGGAGAAGAGAAGGGGGGAGAATATTAGAAGAGAGGTGAGGAAGAGAAGGGAGAGGGGAGAGGAGAAGAGAAGATGGGGGAGAAGAGGGGAGGGGAGGAGGGGGGGAAGAGAAGAGAGGGAGAAGAGATGGGGGAAAGAGGAGAAGAGAGGGGGAGAAAAGAAAAGGGGGAGAAGAGGAGAAGAGAAGAGAGGGGGAAAGAGGAGAAGAGATGAGGAGAAGAGAGGGGGAGAAGAAGGGTAGAGGTGGAGAAGAGGAGAAGAGGTGAACAGAGTGTCAAAAGAGAAGAGAGGGGCGGAAGGGGAGAAGAGGAGAGGAGAGGGTTGGAGAAGAGAGGGAGAGAAGAGAAGAGGGGGAGAAGAGGTGGAGAAGAGGAGAGGGGGAGGGGAGAAGAGGAGAGGTGCAGAAGAGGAAAGGGGAGAAGGGGGGAGAAGATTAGAAAAGAGGTGGAGAAGAGAGAGGAAGAGAAGGGAGAGGGGAGAAGAGAAGATGGGGGAGAAGAGGGGAGGAGAAGAGAGGGGGAGAAGAGGAGAGAAGAGAAGAGGAGAGGGGGAGAGAGGAGGGTGTAGAAGAGAGGGGTAGGAGAGGAGAAGAGAGGATAGCGGGGTGGAGAAGGGAGGGGCAGAAGAGGAGAAGAGAGGGGGAGAAGTGGAGAGGGGAGAAGAAAAGTGAGAGGAGAAGGGGAGAGGAGAGGACAGGGGGAGAAGAGGAGAGGGGGAGAAGAGGAGAGGAGAGGGGGAAAGAGGAGAGGAGGGAGAATGAGAGGGGGAGAAGAGGAGAATAGAGTGTCAAAAGAGGAGAAGAGAGGGGCAGACGTGGGGAAGGGGAGGAGAGGAGAGAAGAGGAGAGGTGGAGAGGGGGAGAGGAGAGGGGGGAAAGAGGAGAAGAGGGGGGAGGTGTGGAGAGGGGGGAGAATAGGGGAGGGGGAGAAGAGAAGAGTAGATGAGATGGGGGAGAAGAGGAGAGGTGCAGAAGAGGAGAGGGGAGAAGGGGGGAGAAGATTAGAAGAGAGGTGGAGAAGAGAGAGGAGAAGAGAAGAGGGGAGAGGAGAGAAGGTGGGGAGAAGAGGAGAGGGTGAAAAGCAGAGAATTGAAGAGAGGAGAAGAGATGGGGGAAAGAGGAGAAGAGATGGGGAGAAGAGGAGGGGAGAGAAAGAGAGGGGAGGAGAGGAGAAGAGAGGGGGAAAAGAAGGGTAGAAGAGGAGAAGAGATGGGGATAAGAGGAGAGAAGAGAAGAGTAGAGGGGGGGGAGAGAAGAGAGGGGGAGGAGAGGAGAAGAGAGGGGGAGAAGAGGAGAAAAGAGAGGGAGCTGGGAGAGTGGGAGGAGTGTAGAGGAGAGGAGAGTGGGGTGGAGAAGGGAGGGGCAGAAGAGGAGAAGAGAGGGGGAAAAGAGGGGGAGAAGTGGAGAGGGGAGAAGAAAAGTGAAAGGAGGAGAGGAGAGGACAGGGGGAGAAGAGAAGAGGAGTGGAGGGAGAATGAGAGGGGGAGAAGAGGAGAATAGATTGTCAAAAGAGGAGAAGAGAGGGGCAGAAGTGGGGAAGGAGAGGAGAGGAGAGGGGAGAAGATTAGAAGAGAGGTGAAGAAGAGAAGGGAGAGGAGAGGAGAAGAGAAAAGAAGAGGGGGAGTAGGGGGGGAGAAGAGGAGAATTGAAGAGAGGAGAGGAGAGCAGGGAAAGAGGAGAAGAGATGGGGAGAGAGGGGAAGGAGAAGAGGAGAAGAGATGGGGAAAGAGGAGAAGAGAGCGGGGAAAGAGGAGAAGAGAGGGATAGAAGAGAAGAGTAGAGGTGGAGAAGAGGAGAAGAGAGGAGAGGAGAAGAGATGGGGAAAGAGGAGATGAGATGGGGAGAAGAGAGGGGGAAAGAGGAGAAGAGAGGGGGAGAAGAAGGGTAGAGGTGGAGAAGAGGAGAGGAGGGGGGAGGGGAAGAGAGGAGGGTGTAGAATAGAGGGGGAGAAGAGGAGAAGAGAGGGGGAGGAGAGGGAGAAGAGGAGAAGGGAGGGGGAGCTGGGAGAGGGGAGGAGTGTAGATGAGAGGAGAGCGGGGTGGAGACGGGAGGGGCAGAAGAGGAGAAGAGAGGGGGAGAAGAAAAGTGAGAGGAGAGGGGGAGAAGAGGAGAGGGGGAGAAGAGGAGAGAGGGAGAAGAGAGGGGCAGAAGAGGAGAGGGAAAGGGTGAGAAGAGGAGAGGGGGAGGAGTGGGGGAACAGAGGAGAAGAGAGGGTGAGAAGAGGAGAAGAGTGGGTGAGAAGAGGAGAAGAGAGGGGGAGAAGGGGGGTAGAAGAGAGTGGGAGAAAAGGAGAAGAGGGGGGAGAAGATTAGAGGGGGGGAGGGAAGATGAGGAGAGGGGGAGGAGAGAGGGAGAAGAGAGGGGAAGATTAGTAGAAGAGAGAGGGAGAAGTGGAGTAGAGATGGGGAGAAGAGGAGAAGAGAGGACAATAAGAGGAGAAGTGAGGGAGAGGAGAGGGGGAGAGGAATAGGAGAGGGGGGAGAAGAGAAGAGGGGAGGAGAGAGTGATAAGAGGAGAGGAGAGGAGAGGAGAGGGGAGGGGAGGGGAGGGGAGGGGAGAAGAGGAGTTGGTGGATTATGAAATTTGACAATCTGACTTGGAAAGGTGGTATCCTATGATGTTGTCATGTTGAAAGTCACTGAGCTCTTCATTAAGGCCATTCTACTGACAATGTTTGTCTATGGAGATTGCATGGCTGGGTGCTTGATTTAAAATCATCTGTCAGGAAGGGGTGTGGCTGAAATAGAATCCACTAATTTGAAGGGGTGTCCACATACTTTTGTATATATAGTGTATGTACACATGGGTGTTGTTGCACCATACCAACGATAAGCCTGTCTTCCCATCACATCATGAAAGGTCATGTTGATGTTCATTTAACCTCTGTCTCTCTCTTCCTTTGCCTCCTCCCTTTCTCCTCTGTCTCTCTCTTCCTCTGACTCCTCCCTTTCTCCTCTGTCTCTCTCTTCCTCTGACTCCTCCCTTTCTCCTCTGTCTCTCTCTTCCTCTGACTCCTCCCTTTCTCCTCTGTCTCTCTCTTCCTCTGACTCCTCCCTTTCTCCTCTGTCTCTCTCTTCCTCTGCCTCCTCCCTTTCTCCTCTGTCTCTCTCTTCCTCTGCCTCCTCCCTTTCTCCTCTGTCTCTCTCTTCCTCTGACTCCTCCCTTTCTCCTCTGTCTCTCTCTTCCTCTGACTCCTCCCTTTCTCCTCTGTCTCTCTCTTCCTCTGACTCCTCCCTTTCTCCTCTGTCTCTCTCTGTCTCTGTCTCTCTCTTTCTCCTCAGATCTCCAGGCTCAAAGCGTCCGTCCACCAGGTAGGTAGAGTATAAATCTACAGTGATTATAGCAGTTCAATATTAGTCAACTTTATTATCCCACATGGAGAAATTCATGTGTCCATACAAACTATTCTAAATCCCAATAACATGTAGTGTTTTATGGAACTACTAATACTTGTCAACCACAAAGCATTACTACTGTTAGAATAACAGAATCACTGTCATCATCTGTCCTCACCACTGTGTTTTCCTCTCTGCTGTTTACAGCTGAATACTCAGTCAGACTGGTGGATGGGACCACTTCCTGTTCTGGGACAGTGGAAGTCTTCTCCAGAGGAGAGTGGTTGGGTCTATGTTCTAGTTGGTGGACCATGATGAGAGAGACTAAGGTTGTGTGTAGAGAGCTGGACTGTGGGAATCCTGTAGCTGAATCTAGAGGACGTCTGATTGAAGATGGAAGAATAGGAGTCAGACTGGATGGTTGCTATGGAAATGAGTCTTCTATTAGACGTTGTACCAGCATAATACCTGGTGTCTGTGATGGTGAATATTATCATCATGTGACCTGTTCAGGTAAGAGACTGGTCATATTGAGAGATTTATTTGTACATTATACAATATTACCATGTATCATGTGTTTTTATTTCATTTAAATAGAGGGAGAGATGTCAGATGTATTTAAACATTATATTTGTGTTTGTCATATTGGTTTATGGGAGATGTTCATGGGCAGATCATTGTAGTTCAGATGGTACTGAAGTGAAGCTGCCTGATGGATGTCCAGCTGTTTATTTTCTATAAAGTGAAGTGAACTTATTCCTGTCTCCTGCCTGCATTATTCCCAACCTGATCCTGAGTGACTCAGAACCCATTTCTACCTCTTACAGTATCAAACATAGCAAACTACAATCTTTTATCCAACATATGTGTGTTTAGTCCTTGACAGTGTCATCAACAAAACTGATTGAATGTTCAACCAACTCTTTTTCTCCAGAGTCTGTGCGGCTTGTGGATGGAGCTGGTCTCTGCTCTGGGAGAGTGGAGGTGAAGTCCAGTCAGTCCTGGGCCTCAGTGTGTGAAGCTGACTTTGACCGGCAGGATGCAGAGGTAGTCTGTGGGGAGCTTGGCTGTGGGGCTCCTGCAGCTCTACAGGGGGGGCTCTATGGAGGAGGTGAGGGTCAGACCTGGGATAAAGAGTTCCAGTGTAAAGGCAATGAGTCCCTTCTCCTGGACTGTGACACCTCAGACAGAAAACACAACACCTGCCTACCTGGTAATGCTGTTGGACTCACCTGCTCAGGTAAGAAACAGTTTGTCACTCAATCAACATTGTTTCTCACCTGGAGTGAAGAATATGAGAGACAATATAGGTGTGTTTTAGTGAGAAAATAGTAAGATTACTGTCTCTCTCTTTTCTTTTCTCAGAGCCTGATGATGTGAGGCTGGTGGGAGGAGGCAGTCGCTGTGCTGGTGGAGTGGAGTGGTACGACCAGGGAGAGTGGAGGACTGTGGGAGCTGAGGACAGGGACCAGGAGGATGTAGCTGCAGTAGTGTGTAGACAGCTGGGTTGTGGCTCCACTGTTTCAGTACTACCTGGATACACCACTAGAGGGTTTTTAATTTCCTGTTCTGGGTCTGAGTCTTCACTGAGGGAGTGTAGAAGAATCTATGATCTCCTTCCTGGACTCACAGTGATCTGCTCAGGTAATAACAAGATATTATAATTATATTCAACTGATTTCCTTCATTCATACAACTTCCTCTGCACCTCTCATGATGACTGTTTAGCTTGTCAGTCTGCTTTACTAAATAGATCACCCAGTCAAGTAGGAATCAAATACAACTTAAATATCCCAGAATGCTTTTGTATTTGAGTGTTATCTCAGTGAACGTCTCTACTCACTACCACTGTCACATGTCATGTTATTGTCATATCTAAATGAGGAAAGTAGTTGAGGAGCTACGTTTTCTTTTTCTCTCCTCTTGTTCCAGATGTCCTGCTTAAGCCTGATATCAACATATGTTGTCTCAGTGACTGTAGGCCCACTACTCATGTTGCCCTGTGAGGGAGGGTGGCTGGCACTGTTACACGCTGATGTTATTGTCATATCTATAGGAAACTAGTTGAAGAGGTTTTTCTTCTTCTCTTTTATTGTTATAAAATATAATGGCGCCTGAAGACATGGCAGCAGTTTTACGGGCGACTAACCAGTTGTACACTTATGAGGGGGTGTTTGTGACTTATTTTGTACATAATGTTTCTGCCACCGTCTCTTATGGCAAAAAAGAGCTTCTGGATATCAGGACAGCGATCACTCACCTCGGATTAGACAAAAAAAAAAAAAATCTTATGTTTCACGGAATCGTGGCTGAATGATGACATGGATACTCAGATAGCAGGATATACGCTGCACCAGCTAGATAGAACAGCACAGTAAGACGAGGGGGGGCCGTCTGTGCATATTTGTGAACAACAGCTGGTGCACGAAATCTAAGGAAGTCTCTAGATTTTGCTCGCCTGAAGTAGAGTATCTTATGATAAACTGTAGACCACATTATTTGCCAAGAGAGTTTTCATCTATACTTTTCGTGGCTGTTTATTTACCACTACAGACGGATGCTGGTACTAAGACCGCACTCAGTCACCTGTATAAGGAAAAGAGCAAACAAGGAAACCACTCACCCAGAGGCGGCGCTCCTAGTGGCCGGAGACTTTAATGCAGGGAAACTTAAATCAGTTTTACCTAATTTCTATCAACATGTTAAATGCGCAACCAGAGTGAAAAAAAATTGGATCACCTCTGCTCCACACACAGAGACACATACAAAGCTCTCCCTCGCCCTCCATTTGGTAAATCTGACCACAATACTATCCTCCTGATTCCTGCTTACAAGCTAAAATTAAAGCAGGAAGCACCAGTGACTCTGGTTTTTTAAAAAGTGGTCAGATAAAGCAGATGCTAAACTACAGGACTGTTTTGCTATCACAGACTGGAACATGTTCCGGGATTCTTCCGATTGCATTGAGGAGTACACCACATCATTCACTGGCTTTATAAATATCTTCATCAGGGACATCATCCCCACAGTAGCTGTACGTACAAACACCAACCAGAAGCCATGAATTACAGGAAACATTCGCACTGATCTAAAGGGTAGAGCTGCCGCTGTCAAGGTGCTGGACTCTAACCCGGAAGCTGATAAGAAATCCTGCTATGCCCTCCGACGAACCATCAAACAAGCAAAACGTCAATACAGGGCTAAGACTGAATCATACTACACCAACTCCAATGCAGGGCTTGCAAACTATTACAGACTACTGTCATGACGTCGCCTGCTTGGGTATTGCAAACCTCACCACCCCCTCTCCCTGCCTCTTCAACCCATGCTGTGGTCACAGAGAGGTCGTAAATTCCTGAGAATCTCCTCATGGCCCAAAAGTATTAGACAGAGGGTAAACTTTCAGGACAAAGGAATTCTCTTCCACCTCACAGAACTTGAGGTACGAACATATTTCATATTCCTGCAAAAGTATGAAAGCTCGGTGGAGAGTCCAGCTATGAACCGGTCCATTTGTCACCACGTAGGAAACTCATGTGAGACTGTGGGACTACATTACCATATCGCTGTTTATATAATAACCTCAGATATGAGGTTTACATCTGTTTGTTGTATAAAATGAATGAGTGAGTATGATACTGTTTGTATAATTGTGTAATATGATTTTGGACTGTTTAATTAAGAAAAATACAAATACCTTTTTGATTTGAACTAAATCCAAGGACCGCCCTGAGCCCAGTATGGGTCAGAGACCATGGGACCACCCCTCTCTGCTATCTGAATAAAAGCCAACTCTAAGAAATTACCATTGAGACCATGTTTATCCTCCAAGGAGGAGAACGAAGGTTGAGTATAATTGCTGAATCTTTAACCATACCACGTGGTTAAAACTCTTATACGAATCATAACAAGTCTTTGATATTGACTACTAGTCTGCAGCTAGGAATTCGGTATCATTGAACGTGAAGAAAGACAACCGCCGAAACAAGCATTCTATAACGAATGTCACTCTGAACAATCCACAATAACTACAACAGAAGGAGCTCCAACAAAACGAACTTCTCTCCAACGATCAAGACGACACACATGAGCGTAAATATATATATATTGATTGCAATTGTTCCCGAATGAGTGAGCGTTCATGTGTAAGGATCAGCATGTCAATTGTTATAATTATGGACTCTGTAGTGAATTCTTAGTCGAACGCCATTTTCCCTTTGTCTAACAGCCGCCATGCCGGTTCAGCCCACTAGGGCATATTTCTCCTATCATTTCATGTAACTATTTTAAGTTTGTTTGTTTGTTTATGCATTTCTGTGAATTAATTAGTTAGTAATAAATAAATGATTTAAGACAATTGATGTATGGATGACTCATAGTGAAGACTGGGTTCGTGCAGATAATCAACAATTTACGACGTTTGGAATGAGACTAACGTGAGGTAAAAATAAATAAATCATTAATCAGAAGACTATTGATCAGATATGAAAATATCTGAAAGGTTATATTGGGAAATTATAACTTTGTAATCTAATAACTTTCCCTGGTGCCCTCGAATTCATAGTTAATTAGTTACGTTATTACTCAAGTGATCGCGTAATCCCTAACTACAGGAATCTTTGATAAAAACTATAAGTCTTCAATTTAACAAAGACACGACACTACAAAGGAAGCACTTCCGCGAGCTTCCCAGTGAGAGGAGCCTAAAAGATGAGCTAAATCACTTCTGTGCTCGCTTCGAGGCAAGCCACACTGAGGCATGCATGAGAGCACCAGCTGTTCTGGATGACTGTGTGATCACGCTCTCAGTAGTCAATGTGAGTAAGACATTTAAACAGGTCAACATTCACAAGGCCGCAGGGCCAGACAGATTACCAGGACGTGTGCTCCGTGCTTGTGCTGACCAACTGGCAGGTGTCTTCACTGACATTTTCAACATGTCCCTGATTGAGTCTGCAATACCAACATGTTTCAAGCAGACCACCATAGTCCCTGTGCCCAAGAAGACTAAGGCAACCTGCCTAAATGACTACAGACCCATAGCACTCACGTCCGTAGCCATGAAGTGATTTGAAAGGCTGGTCAAGGCTCACTTCAACACCATTATCCCAGAAACCCTAGACCCACTCCAATTTCCATACCGCCCCAACAGATCCACAGATGATGCAATCTCTATTACACTTAACACTGCCCTTTCCCACCTGGACAAAAGGAACACCTATGTGAGAATGTTATTCATTGACTACAGCTCAGCATTCAACACCATAGTACCCTCAAAGCTCATCACTAAGCTAAGGATCTTGGGACTAAACACCTCCGTCTACAACTGGATCCTGGACTTCCTGACGGGCCGCCCCCAGGTGGTGAGGGTAGGTAGCAACACATCTGCCACGCTGAACCTCAACACTGGAGCCCCTCAGGGTTTCATGCTCAGTCCCCTCCTGTACTCCCTGTTCACCCACGACTGCGTGGCCAGGCACGACTCCAACACCATCATTAAGTTTGCAGACAACAGAGACAACAACAAGCCTATAGGGAGGACGTCAGAGACCTGGCCGGGTGGTGTCAGAATAACAACCTGTCCCTCAACGTAACCAAGACAAAGGAGATGATTGTGGACTAAAGGAAAAGGAGGACCGAGCACGCCCCCATTCTCATCGACGGGGCTGTAGTGGAGCTGGTTGAGAGCTTCAAGTTCCTTGGTGTCCACATCACCAACAAACTAGAATGGTCCAAACACACCAAGACAGTCGTAAAGAGGGCATGACAAAACCTATTCCCAGTCTGGAAACTAAAAAGATTTGGCATGGGTCCTCAGATCCTCAAAAGGTACTACAGCTGCATCATCGAGAGCATCCTGACTGGTTGCAT
This sequence comes from Salvelinus namaycush, assembly GCF_016432855.1. Classification (NCBI taxonomy): domain Eukaryota; kingdom Metazoa; phylum Chordata; class Actinopteri; order Salmoniformes; family Salmonidae; genus Salvelinus; species Salvelinus namaycush. Next base: position 27,553 of record NW_024061154.1, read on the forward strand.
CACTGCCTGGTATGGCAACTGCTCAGCCTCCAACCGCAAGGCCCTACAGAGGGTAGTGCCAGTATGGCCCAGTACATCACTGGGGCTAAGCTGCACGGTGTCAGAGGAAGGCCCTAAACAATAATCAAAGACCCAGCCTCCCCAGTCATAGACTGTTCTCTCTACCACCGCACGGCAAGCGTTACCGGAGTGCCAAGTCTAGTACCAAAAGGCTTATTAACAGTTTTTACCCCCAATCCGTAAGACTCCTGAACAGGGCATCAAATGACTACCCGAACTTTTACGCTGCTGGTACTTTCTGTTTATCATATGTGCATAGTCACCTTAACTATACATTCTTTGCACATACTACCTCAATTAGCCCGACTAACCAGTGCCTGTATATCCTGTCTAGCCCCCCACATTCCACTGAAAAGCGCGCGAAATTCAAAAATATTTTTTTGAAATATTTAACTTTCACACATTAACAAGTCCAATACAGCATTTGAAAGATAAACATCTTGTGAATCCAGCCAACATGTCCGATTTTTAAAATGTTTTACAGCGAAAACACCACGTATATTTATGTTAGCTCACCACCAAATACAAAAAAGGACAGACATTTTTCACAGCACAGGTAGCCTTCACAAAACCAACCTAACTAACCAAGATCCAACCAAACTAACCAAGAAACAACTTCATCAGATGACAGTCCTATAACATGTTACACACTAAATCTATGTTTTGTTCGAAAAATGTGCATATTTCAGGTATAAAACAGTTTTACATTGATGCTACCATCACAGCTACCGTCAGAAATAGCACCGAAGCAACCAGAGTAATTACAGACACCAACGTCAAATACCTAAATACTCATCATAAAACATTTCTGAAAAATATATGGTGTATAGCAAATTAAAGACAAAGATCTTGTGAATACAGCCAATATTTCCGAGTTTTACAGCGAAAACACAATATAGCGTTATATTAGCTTACTACAATAGCTAACACACAACAGCATTGATTCCAGGTAAACGGTAGCACAGTTCGACAGATATATAAAGTAGCATCCCAAAATGGGTCCTACTTTTGCTGATCTTCCATCAGAATGTTGTACAAGGGGTCCTTTGTCCAGAACCGTCGTTGTTTGGATTCAGAACGACCTCTTTCCCTCTTGAATTAGCAAGCACACTAGCCAAGTGGTGCTAAGCTCTCTTTCGTGAACAAAGTCAAACAACACAACACGCCTAACGTCCCGAATAAATTTCAATAATCTATTAAGACTATATTGAAAAAACATACTTTACGATGATATTGTAACATGTATCAAATAAAATCAAAGCCGGAGATAGTATTCGCCTATAACGACAGCTTTCCAGAAGGCGATTCCAGGTTCATCTTCGCGCTTTCGAAAAAACAGGAAATGGCAGACACGTCATTCCAAGAGGATTTATTCCACCTCAGACCAAGATAATCAACTCATTTCTTCTCTCACTTCCTCTTGACATCTAGGGGAAGGTGTATGACGTGCTTGTATACCAATACGCATCATGCCCATTTATAGGCAAGCCCTTGAACAGAGACCTCGAGTTCAGAAATCTCACTTCCTGATAGGAAGTGGGCTGCAGAATGAGTTCTGTTTCACTTAGAGAAATAATTCAAACAGTTTTAGAAACTAGAGAGTGTTTTCTATCCAATAGTAATAATAATATGCATATTGTACGAGCAAGAATTGAGTACGAGGCCGTTTGAAATGGGCACCTTTTATCAGAGCTACTCAATACTGCCCCTGCAGCCAGAAGAAGTTTAACTAAAGGCACATCTCAATATGTGATCCAGGTGCCTTAGTGTTCCTATAAAAACGTGTGTCCAAACTCAGCATTAAATAGTATCTAATCAGAATAGTGTACAGAGATAAGTTATTGCACCTATTGAAATGTAATGTGTTTTTTAGTGTTTATTCTGTTGCATTAAAAAAGTAACTGTTGCCTATTAGATCAATATCAGTGTGAACACGTCTGATTGGACTAGATCCATGTTGAAGTGAGACATGTCTGATTGGACTAGATCCACGTTGAGGTGAGACACGTCTGATTGGACTAGATCCATGTTGAGGTGAGACACGTCTGATTGGACTAGACCCATGTTGAGGTGAGACACGTCTGATTGGACTAGATCCATGTTGAGGTGAGACGTCTGATTGGACTAGATCCATGTTGAGGTGAGACATGTCTGATTGGACTAGATCCATGTTGAGGTGAGACACGTCTGATTGGACTAGATCCATGTTGAGGTGAGACACGTCTGATTGGACTAGATCCATGTTGAGGTGAGACGTCTGATTGGACTAGATCCATGTTGAGGTGAGACACGTCTGATTGGACTAGATCCATGTTGAGGTGAAACACGTCTAATTGGACTAGATCCATGTTGAGGTGAAACACGTCTGATTGGACTAGATCCATGTTGAGGTGAAACACGTCTGATTGGACTAGATCCGTTTTGAGGTGAGACACGTCTGATTGGACTAGATCCGTGTTGAGGTGAGACACGTCTGATTGGACTAGATCCATGTTGAGGTGAGACACGTCTGATTGGACTAGATCCATGTTGAGGTGAAACACGTCTGATTGGACTAGATCCATGTTGAGGTGAAACACGTCTGATTGGACTAGATCCGTTTTGAGGTGAGACACGTCTGATTGTACTAGATCCATGTTGAGATGAGACACGTCTGATTGGACTAGATCCTTGTTGAGGTGAGACACGTCTGATTGGACTAGATACATGTTGAGGTGAGACACGTCTGATTGGACTAGATCCATGTTGAGGTGAGACACGTCTGATTGGACTAGATCCATGTTGAGGTGAGACACATCTGATTGGACTAGATCCATGTTGAGGGGAGACATGTCTGATTGGACTAGATCCATGTTGAGGTGAGACACTTCTGATTGGACTAGATCCATGTTGAGAGGGGAGGGGGTAAAGACAAGAGGGTGAGAAGAGGAGATGAGGGGGGAAGAGAAGAGGAGAAGAAAGAAAGAGAGAAGAGGAGAAGAAAGGGAGAGAAGAGGAGAAGAGAGGGGGAGGAGAGGAGAAGAGAGGGGGGAGAGAAGAGGAGAAGAGGTGGGGGAAGGAGGAGAATAGGAGAAGAGGTGGGGAGAAGAGGAGAAGAGGTGGGGGAAAGAGGAGAAGAGGTGGGGGAAATAGGAGAAGGGGTGGGGGGAAGAGGAGAAGAGGTGAGGAGAAGAGATGGGGAAAGAGGAGAAGAGGTGGGGAGAAGAGGAGAAGAGGTGGGGAGAAGAGGAGAAGAGTTGGGGGAAAGAGGAGAAGAGGTGGGGGAAAGAGGAGAAGAGGTGGGGAGAAGAGGAGAAGAGGTGGGGGAAAGAGGAGAAGAGGTGGGGGAAAGAGGAGAAGAGGTGGGGGAAAGAGGAGAAGAGGTGGGGAGAAGAGGAGAAGAGGTGGGGAGAAGAGGAGAAGAGATGGGGGAAAGAGGAGAAGAGGTGGGGGAAAGAGGAGAAGAGGTGGGGAGAAGAGGAGAAGAGGTGGGGGAAAGAGGAGAAGAGGTGGGGGAAAGAGGAGAAGAGGTGGGGGAAAGAGGAGAAGAGGTGGGGAGAAGAGGAGAAGAGGTGGGGAGAAGAGGAGAAGAGATGGGGGAAAGAGGAGAAGAGGTGGGGGAAAGAGGAGAAGAGGTGGGGAGAAGAGGAGAAGAAAGGGAGAGAAGAGGGGGAGGAGAAGAGATGGGGGAAAGAGGAGAAGAGGTGGGGGAAAGAGGAGAAGAGGTGGGGGAAAGAGGAGAAGAGGTGGGGGAAAGAGGAGAAGAGAGGGGGAGAAGAGATGGGGGGAAGAGGAGAAGAGATGGGGGAAAGAGGAGAAGAGGTGGGGGAAAGAGGAGAAGAGGTGGGGGGAAGAGGAAAAGAGATGGGGAGAAGAGGAGAAGAGATGGGGGAAAGAGGAGAAGAGGTGGGGAGAAGAGGAGAAGAGGTGGGGAAAAGAGGAGAAGAGATGGGGGAAAGAGGAGAAGAGATGGGGAGAAGAGGGGGAGGAGAAGAAGTGGGGAGAAGAGGAGAAGAGAGGAGAAGAGGTGGGGGAAAGAGGAGAAGAGAGGAGAAGAGGTGGGGGAAAGAGGAAAAGAGGTGGGGGAAAGAGGAGAAGAAAGGAGAAGAGAGGAGAAGAGGTGGGGGAAAGAGGAGAAGAGAGGAGAAGAGGTGGGAGAAAGAAGGGAAGAGATGGGGGAAAGAGGAGAAGAGGTGGGGGGAAGAGGAGATGAGGTGGGGGGAAGAGGAGATGAGGTGGGGGGAAGAGGGGGAGGAGAAGAGATGGGGGAAAGAGGAGAAGAGGTGGGGGAAAGTGGAGAAGAGGTGGGGGAAAGAGGAGAAGAGGTGGGGAGAAGAGGAGAAGAGAGAGGGGAAAGAGGAGAAGAGGTGGGGGAAAGAGGAGAAGAAAGGGAGAGAAGAGGAGGAGAGGAGAAGAGATGGGGAGAAGAGGAGAAGAGATGGGGGAAAGAGGAGAAGAGAGGAGAAGAGGTGGGGGAAAGAGGAGAAGAGAGGAGAAGAGGTGGGGGAAAGAGGAGAAGAGGTGGGGGGAAGAGGAGAAGAGGTGGGGGGAAGAGGGGGAGGAGAAGAGATGGGGGAAAGAGGAGAAGAGGTGGGGGAAAGAGGAGAAGAGGTGGGGGAAAGAGGAGAAGAGGTGGGGGGAAGAGGAGAAGAGGTGGGGGGAAGAGGGGGAGGAGAAGAGATGGGGGAAAGAGGAGAAGAGGTGGGGGAAAGAGGGGAAGAGGTGGGGGAAAGAGGAGAAGAGTAGGGGAGAAGAGGAGAAGAGAGAGGGGAAAGAGGAGAAGAGGTGGGGGAAAGAGGAGAAGAGGTGGGGAGAAGAGATGGGGAAAGAGGAGAAGAGATGGGGGAAAGAGGAGAAGAGATGGGGAGAAGAGGAGAAGAGAGAGGGGAAAGAGGAGAAGAGGTGGGGGAAAGAGGAGAAGAGGTGGGGGAAAGAGGAGAAGAGGTGGGGGAAAGAGGAGAAGAGGTGGGGAGAAGAGGAGAAGAAAGGGAGAGAAGAGGAGAAGAGGTGGGGGAAAGAGGAGAAGAGATGGGGGAAAGAGGAGAAGAGATGGGGAGAAGAGGAGAAGAAAGGGAGAGAAGAGGAGAAGAGGTGGGGGAAAGAGGAGAAGAGAGGGGGAGAAGAGGGGGAGGAGAAGAGGTGGGGAGAAGAGGAGAAGAGGTGGGGGAAAGAGGAGAAGAGGTGGGGGAAAGAGGAGAAGAGGTGGGGGAAAGAGGAGAAGAGGTGGGGGAAAGAGGAGAAGAGGTGGGGAGAAGAGGAGAAGAGAGGAGAGGAGAAGAGGTGGGGAGAAGAGGAGAAGAGATGGGGGAAAGAGGAGAAGAGATGGGGGAAAGAGGAGAAGAGGTGGGGGAAAGAGGAGAAGAGATGGGGAGAAGAGGAGAAGAGATGGGGAGAAGAGGAGAAGAGGTGGGGGAAAGAGGAGAAGAGATGGGGAGAAGAGGGGGAGGAGAAGAGATGGGGGAAAGAGGAGAAGAGGTGGGGAGAAGAGGAGAAGAGATGGGGGAAAGAGGAGAAGAGTTGGGGGAAAGAGGAGAAGAGGTGGGGAGAAGAGGAGAAGAGATTGGGGAAAGAGGAGAAGAGGTGGGGGAAAGAGGAGAAGAGGTGGGGGGAAGAGGAGAAGAGAGGGGGAGAAGAGGGGGAGGAGAAGAGAGGGGGAGGAGAGGAGAAGAGGGAGAGAAGGGTAGAGGTGGAGGAGAGGAGAAGAGAAGAGAGGGGTAGAAGAGGGAGAAAAGGAGAAGAGAGGGGGTAGAGAGGGGAGAAGAAAGGTGAGAGGAGGAGAGGAGTGGAGGGAGAATGAGAGGGGCAGAAGTGGGGAAGGGGAGGAGAGGAGAGTGTTGGAAAAGATGAGAGGGGAGAAGAGGGGAGGGGAAGGGAGAAGAGTGGGAGAAGAGGGGCAAAAGAGGAGAAGAGAGGGGGGGTGGAGAGGGGGGAGAATAGGAGAGCAGGGACGGGGAGAAGAGAAGAGTAGATGAGATGGGGGAGAAGAGAAGGGGGGAGAAGATTAGAAGAGAGGTGAGGAAGAGAAGGGAAAGGGGAGAGGAGAAGAGAAGATGGGGGAGAAAAGGGGAGGGGAGAAGGGGGGGAGGAGAAGAGAAGAGAGGGAGAAGAGATGGGGGAAAGAGGAGAAGAGAGGGGGAGAAGAGAAGAGAGGGGGAGAAGAGAAAATGGGGAGAAGAGGAGAAGAGAAGAGAGGGGGAAAGAGGAGAAGAGATGAGGAGAAGAGAGGGGGAGAAGAAGGGTAGAGGTGGAGAAGAGGAGAAGAGAGGGGGATACGAGGAGAGAGGAGAGGGGGAGAAGAGTAGAGGGGGGAGGGGAAGAGATGAGAGGAGTGGAGGGAGAATGAGAGGGGGAGAAGAGGTGAACAGTGTCAAAAGAGAAGAAGAGAGGGGCGGAAGGGGAGAAGAGGAGAGAAGAGGGGGAGAAGAGTAGATGAGATGGGAGAAGGGGGAGAAGAGGAGAGGTGCAGAAGAGGAGAGGGAGAAGGGGGGAGAAGATTAGAAAAGAGGTGGAGAAGAGAGAGGAAGAGAAGGGAGAGAGGAGAAGAGAAGATGAGGGAGAAGAGGGGAGGAGAAGAGATGTGGAGAAGAGAGGGGGGAAAGAGGAGAAGAGATGGGGATAAGAGGAGAGAAGAGGAGAGGGGGAGAGAGGAGGGTGTAGAAGAGAGGGGGAGGAGAGGAGAAGAGAGGGGGAGAAGAGAGGGGGAGCTGGGAGAGGGGGAGGAGTGTAGAGGAGAGGAGAGCGGGGTGGAGAAGGGAGGGGCAGAAGAGGAGAAGAGAGGGGGAGAAGTGGAGAGGGGAGAAGTAAAGTGAGAGGAGAAGGGGAGAGGAGAAGACAGGGGGAGAAGAGGAGAGAAGGGAGAATGAGAGGGGGAGAAGAGGAGAATAGAGTGTCAAAAGAGGAGAAGAGAGGGGCAGAAGTGGGGAAGGGGAGGAGAGGAGAGAAGAGGATATGTGGAGAAGAGGAGAGGTGGAGAAGAGGAGAGGGGGAGTGGAGAGGGGGGAAAGAGGAGAAGAGGGGGGAGAAGAGGAGAAGAGAGGGGGAGGTGTGGAGAGGGGGGAGAATAGGGGAGGGGGAGAAGAGAAGAGTAGATGAGATGGGGGAGAAGAGGAGAGGTGCAGAAGAGGAGAGGGGAGAAGGGGGGAGAAGATTAGAAGAGAGATGGAGAAGAGAGAGGAGAAGAGGGAGAGGAGAGAAGGTGGGGAGAAGAGGAGAGGGTGAGAAGCAGAGAATTGAAGAGACGAGAGGAGAAGAGATGGGGGAAAGAGGAGAAGAGATGGGGAGAAGAGGAGAAGCGGAGAAGAGAGGGGGAGAAGAGGAGAAGAGAGGAAGAGAGGGGAGGAGAGGAGAAGAGATGGGGAGAAGAGAGGGGGGAAAGAGGAGAAGAGAGGGGGAGATGAAGGGTAGAAGAGGAGAAGAGATGGGGATAAGAGGAGAGAAGAGAAGAGGAGAGGGGGAGAAGAGTAGAGGACAGGGGGAAAGAGAAGAGAGGGGGAGGAGAGGAGAAGAGAGGGGGAGAAGAGGAGAAAAGAGGGGGAGCTGGGAGAGTGGGAGGAGTGTAGAGGAGAGGAGAGCGGGGTGGAGAAGGGTGGGGCAGAAGAGGAGAAGAGAGGGGGAAAAGAGAGGGGGAGAAGTGGAGAGGGGAGAAGAAAAGTGAAAGGAGGAGAGGAGAGGACAGGGGGAGAAGAGGAGAGGAGAGGAGAGGGGAGGAGAGGGGAGAAGAGGAGTTGGTGGATTATGAAATTTGACCATCTGACTTGGAAAGGTGGTATCCTATGATGTTGTCATGTTGAAAGTCACTGAGCTCTTCATTAAGGCCATTCTACTGACAATGTTTGTCTATGGAGATTGCATGGCTGAGTGCTTGATTTAATACATCTGCCAGGAAGGGGTGTGGCTGAAATAGAATCCACTCATTTGAAGGGGTGTCCACATACTTTTGTATATATAGTGTATGTACACATGGGTGTTGTTGCACCATACCAACGATAAGCCTGTCTTCCCATCACATCATGAAAGGTCATGTTGATGTTCATTTAACCTCTGTCTCTCTCTTCCTCTGACTCCTCCCTTTCTCCTCTGTCTCTCTCTTCCTCTGACTCCTCCCTTTCTCCTCTGTCTCTCTCTTCCTCTGACTCCTCCCTTTCTCCTCTGTCTCTCTCTTCCTCTGACTCCTCCCTTTCTCCTCTGTCTCTCTCTTCCTCTGACTCCTCCCTTTCTCCTCTGTCTCTCTCTTCCTCTGACTCCTCCCTTTCTCCTCTGTCTCTCTCTTCCTCTGACTCCTCCCTTTCTCCTCTGTCTCTCTCTTCCTCTGACTCCTCCCTTTCTCCTCTGTCTCTCTCTTCCTCTGACTCCTCCCTTTCTCCTCTGTCTCTCTCTTCCTCTGACTCCTCCCTTTCTCCTCTGTCTCTCTCTTCCTCTGACTCCTCCCTTACTCCTCTGTCTCTCGCTTCCTCTGACTCCTCCCTTTCTCCTCTGTCTCTCTCTTCCTGACTCCTCCCTTTCTCCTCTGTCTCTCTCTTCCTCTGACTCCTCCCTTTCTCCTCTGTCTCTCTCTTCCTCTGACTCCTCCCTTTCTCCTCTGTCTCTCTCTTCCTCTGACTCCTCCCTTTCTCCGCTGTCTCTCTCTTCCTCTGACTCCTCCCTTTCTCCTCTGTCTCTCTCTTCCTCTGACTCCTCCCTTTCTCCTCTGTCTCTCTCTTCCTCTGACTCCTCCCTTTCTCCTCTGTCTCTCTCTTCCTCTGACTCCTCCCTTTCTCCTCTGTCTCTCTCTTCCTCTGACTCCTCCCTTTCTCCTCTGTCTCTCTCTTCCTCTGTCTCCCCCCTTTCTCCTCTGTCTCTCTCTTCCTCTGACTCCTCCCTTTCTCCTCTGTCTCACTCTTCCTCTGACTCCTCCCTTTCTCCTCTGTTTCTCTCTTTCTCCTCAGATCTCCAGGCTCAAAGCGTCAGTCCACCAGGTAGGTAGAGTATAAATCTACAGTGATTATAGCAGTTCAATATTAGTCAACTTTATTATCCCACATGAAGAAATTCATGTGTCCATACAAACCATTCTAAAACCCAATAACAAGTAGTGTTTTATGGAACTACTAATACTTGTCAACCACAAAGCATTACTGCTGTTAGAATAACAGAATCACTGTCATAATCTGTCCTCACCACTGTGTTTTCCTCTCTGCTGTTTACAGCTGAAGACTCAGTCAGACTGGTGGATGGAACCACTTCCTGTTCTGGGACAGTGGAAGTCTTCTACAGAGGAGAGTGGTCAGGTGTATGTTTTAGTTGGTGGAGCATGAGAGAGACCAAGGTTGTGTGTAGAGAGCTGGACTGTGGGAATCCTGTAGCTGAATCTAGAGGACCTCTGGTTGAAGATGGAAGAAGAGGAGTCAGACTGGGTGGTTGCTATGGAAATGAGTCTTCTATTAGACAGTGTATCATCAGAGGAGGACGTGGTGTCTGTGATGGTGAATATTATCATCATGTGACCTGTTCAGGTAAGAGACTAGTCATATTGAGAGATTTATTTGTACATTATACAATATTAATTAACATGTATCATGTTTTATGTGTTTTTTATTTCACTTAAATAGAGGGAGAGATGTCAGATGTATTTAAACATTATATTTGTGTTTGTCATATTGGTTTATGGGAGATGTTCATGGGCAGATCATTGTAGTTCAGATGGTACTGAAGTGAAGCTGCCTGATGGATGTCCAGCTGTTTATTTTCTATAAAGTGAAGTGAACTTATTCCTGTCTCCTGCCTGCATTATTCCCAACCCGATCCTGAGTGACTCAGAACCCATTTCTACCTCTTACAGTATCAAACATAGCAAACTACAATCTTTTATCCAACATATTTGTGTTTAGTCCTTGACAGCGTCATCAACAAAACTGATTGAATGTTCAACCAACTCTTTTTCTCCAGAGTCTGTGCGGCTTGTGGATGGAGCTGGTCTCTGCTCTGGGAGAGTGGAGGTGAAGTCCAATCAGTCCTGGGCCTCAGTGTGTGAAGCTGACTTTGACCGGCAGGATGCAGAGGTAGTCTGTAGGGATGTTGGCTGTGGGGCTCCTGCAGCTCTACAGGGGGGGCTCTATGAAGGAGGTGAGGGTCAGACCTGGGATAAAGAGTTCCAGTGTAAAGGCAAAGAGTCCCTTCTCCTGGACTGTGACACCTCAGACAGGAAACACAACACCTGCCTACCTGGTAATGCTGTTGGACTCACCTGCTCAGGTAAGAAACAGTTTGTCACTCAATCAACATTGTTTCTCACCTGGAGTGAAGAATATGAGAGACAATATAGGTGTGTTTTAGTGAGAAAATAGTAAGATTACTGTCTCTCTCTTTTCTTTTCTCAGAGCCTGATGATGTGAGGCTGGTGGGAGGAGGCAGTCACTGTGCTGGTGGAGTGGAGTGGTACGACCAGGGAGAGTGGATGATTGTGGGAGCGGACAGGAACCAGGAGGAGGTAGCTGCAGTAGTGTGTAGACAGCTGGGTTGTGGCTCCAATGTTTCAGTACTACCTGGAAACACCACTAGAGGTGTTGAAGTTATCTGTTCTGGGTCTGAATCTTCACTGAGGGAGTGTTACAGAAGTTCTTTTCTCCTTCTTGGACTCACAGTGATCTGCTCAGGTAATAACAAGATATTATAATTACATTCAACTGATTTCCTTCATTCATACAACTTCCTCTGCACCTCTCATGATGACTGTTTAGCTTGTAAGTCTGCTTTACTAAATAGATCACTCAGTCAAGTAGGAATCAAATACAACTTAAATATCCCAGAATGCCTTTGTATTTGAGTGTTATCTCAGTGAACGTCCCTACTCACTACCACTGTCACATGTCATGTTATTGTCATATCTAAATGAGGAAAGTAGTTGAGGAGCTACGTTTTCTTTTTCTCTCCTCTTGTTCCAGATGTCCTGCTTAAGCCTGATATCAACATATGTTGTCTCAGTGACTGTAGGCCCACTACTCATGTTGCCCTGTGAGGGAGGGTGGCTGGCACTGTTACATGCTGATGTTATTGTCATATCTATAGGAAACTAGTTGAAGAGGTTTTTCTTCTCTTTTATTGCTACAGTCCAGCCTGATATCTTCCTGACTGACTCAATGGGAGGGGTCTCCAGGGGCCACCAGGGGCCCGAGATGTTCAGGGGCTACAACTTCACCATCACCTGCTCCACTCAGCCACAGTACCCAGGAGGCTCCTTCCTCCTCACGTTCACCGGCTCCAACAGAACCCAGACCCAGCCAGCTGTCAATCACTCTGCTGCCTTCCTCTTCCCTGCTGCAGATGACTCCCACCAAGGGAACTACAGATGTGTTTATGACAATTATGTTTTCTCTCATAACTTCTCCTCTGAGAGTGAGCTCCTCTCCCTCACCATCACAGGTAACTGAACATGAACCAGACTTATAACTTTGTCATTGACAGATTTGCCACAGATCTATGTGATGATGATCAGTCCCCTCATCAAAGGTGTTTCTGTTTGCAGCCTCTCCTCTGCCAGCCTTCATCATCAGACACGTTGTAGTGCTGCTGCTCCTACTGACAGCCATCACCACCTCCTACCTGTACTACAAGGTAAAGATATTTACTCAGACGTTACAAGTCATTTAAACTAGAGGGAGAGGGTGAGAGGGAGAGGGAGAGAGAGAGAATGGAGATACTAGAGAGTAAATGACTAACTGTTGGTGCTGTGTCTCCCTAGCCCACCAGGAGGCAGAAGAGAGTGAACAGGGTGAGCAGCATGGATCTTGATGTCAATGCCATGGAGACGGTCTCTCTGAGCTCCAGAGCTGAAGCTGGACCGGGAGAGGAGAGAGCAGCCCAGGGGACGGAGTAGGAGTAGAATGAAGCTGACCCTACATGCTGATCTTAGGTCAGTTTTGTGTTTTAAATCGATGGTCAGCAGTGGACTGGTGTTTAAAATGTGGTGACAAACCTGAAGTGGTTCTAATTTTAATAACAAGTTCAGAATTAGTTTATCTTTATAGAACCTTGGAAGGAATCTAAAAGGAGTGACTGCAACCACCATTATTCCTTTTAGTTTGGTTTTTACCACCAGGGTAACATGGGGTTTTGGTAACATAGGGTTTGGGTAACATGGGGTTATGGTAACATGGGGTTTTGGTAACATGGGGTTTTGGGTAACGTGGGATTCGGGTAACATGGGGTTTTGGGTAATATGGGGTTTGGGTAACATGGGGTTTTGGGTAACATGGGTTTTGGGTAACATGGGGTTTTGGGTAACATGGGGTTTGGGTAACATGGGGTTTTGATTATTTTAATTAAGAGAGTAGCTCAGTAATGTCTGTTTTGTGTTCCAGAATGTATTGCTTTTTGCTTTTGTCTTCATGTCATTATCTTATTTAGTGTCTCTTAGAATCTTTATCTTATTTAGTGTCTCTTAGATTCTTTATATTATTTAGTGTCTCTTAGATTCTTTATCTTATGTAGTGTCTCTTAGATTCTTTATCTTATTTAGTGTCTCTTAGATTCTTTATCTTATTTAGTGTCTCTTAGATTCTTTATCTTATTTAGTGTCTCTTAGATTCTTTATCTTATTTAGTGTCTCTTAGATTCTTTATCTTATTTAGTGTCTCTTAGATTCTTTATCTTATTTAGTGTCTCTATGATTCTTTATCTTATTTAGTGTCTCTTAGATGCTTTAATCTTATTTAGTGTCTCTTAGATTCTTTATCTTATTTAGTGTCTCTTAGATTCTTTATCTTATTTAGTGTCTCTTAGATTCTTTATCTTATTTAGTGTCTCTTAGATTCTTTATCTTATTTAGTGTCTCTTAGATTCTTTATCTTGAAGTGTCTCCATTATTAGTTCATGTATTATTATAATCATCTGTTCATTCTTTGTATTTTGAAGCATTTTTTAATAAAGGGGTTTGTTGTTGTTGTTTACCTCTCATGATGTTATTGATTATAAATGTTATGATATTGATTATGATGTAGATTATTGTTATGATGTTGGTAGTATATAGATAATGATGTTTTGATTATAAATGTTATGATATAGATTATTGATTATGAAGTAGATTATTGTTATGATGTGTCTCTCTAAACTGCCATGTAATCAACTGAACGCTTTTAATAAAATTACAGGCTGTCAGTCTTGTGTGATTCCCCTCTTGGACAGACTACAACATACAGTATGAATTAACTGAGATCAGTCTGTGTGATTCCCCTCTTGGACAGACTACAACATACAGTATGAATTAACTGAGATCAGTCTGTGTGATTCCCCTCTTGGACAGACTACAACATACAGTATGAATTAACTGAGATCAGTCTGTGTGATTCCCCTCTTGGACAGACTACAACATACAGTATGAATTAACTGAGATCAGTCTGTGTGATTCCCCTCTTGGATAGACTACAACATACAGTATGAATTAACTGAGATCAGTCTGTGTGATTTCCCTCTTGGACAGACTACAACATACAGTATGAATTAACTGAGATCAGTCTGTGTGATTCCCCTCTTGGACAGACTACAACATACAGTATGAATTAACTGAGATCAGTCTGTGTGATTCCCCTCTTGGACAGACTACAACATGCAGTATGAATTAACTGAGATCAGTCTGTGTGATTCCCCTCTTGGACAGACTACAACATACAGTATGAATTAACTGAGATCAGTCTTGTGTGATTCCCCTCTTGGACAGACTACAACAAACAGTATGAATTAACTGAGATCAGTCTGTGTGATTCCCCTCTTGGACAGACTACAACATACAGTATGAATTAACTGAGATCAGTCTGTGTGATTCCCCTCTTGGACAGACTACAACATACAGTATGAATTAACTGAGATCAGTCTTGTGTGATTCCCCTCTTGGACAGACTACAACATACAGTATGAATTAACTGAGATCATTCTGTGTGATTCCCCTCTTGGACAGACTACAACATACAGTATGAATTAACTGAGATCAGTCTGTGTGAATCCCCTCTTGGACAGACTACAACATACAGTATGAATTAACTGAGATCAGTCTGTGTGATTCCCCTCTTGGACAGACTACAACATACAGTATGAATTAACTGAGATCAGTCTGTGATTCCCCTCTTGGACAGACTACAACATACAGTATGAATTAACTGAGATCAGTCTGTGTGATTCCCCTCTTGGACAGACTACAACATACAGTATGAATTAACTGAGATCAGTCTGTGTGATTCCCCTCTTGGACAGACTACAACATACAGTATGAATTAACTGAGATCAGTCTGTGTGATTTCCCTCTTGGACAGACTACAACATACAGTATGAATTAACTGAGATCAGTCTGTGTGATTCCCCTCTTGGACAGACTACAACATACAATATGAATTAACTGAGATCAGTCTGTGTGATTCCCCTCTTGGACAGACTACAACATACAGTATGAATTAACCTTTCTGGGACTGAGTTTGCGCTAGCGGAACCCCCCCCCCCACATTCCACTGAAAAGGCAGAGCGCGAAATTCAAAAAATATTTTTTTTAAATATTTAACTCTCACACATTAACAAGTCCAATACAGCAAATGAAAGATAAACATCTTGTGAATCCAGCCAACATGTCCGATTTTTAAAATGTTTTACAGCGAAAACACCACGTATATTTATGTTAGCTCACCACCAAATACAAAAAAGCAAAGACATTTCTTTCACAGCACAGGTAGCTTGCACAAAACCCCCAAATAGAGATAGAATTAGTCACTAACCAAGAAACAACTTCATCAGATGACAGTCTTATAACATGTTATACAATAAATCTATGTTTTGTTCAAAAAATGTGCATATTTCAGGTATAAATCATAGTTTTACATTGCAGCTACAATCACAAATAGCACCGAAGCAGCAAGAATAACTACAGAGAGCAACGTGAAATACTTAAATACTCATCATAAAACATTTATGAAAAATACATGGTGTACAGCAAATGAAAGATAAACATCTTGTGAATCCAGCCAATATTTCCGATTTTTTAAGTGTTTTACAGCGAAAACACAATATAGCATTATATTAGCTTACCACAATAGCCAAAAACACAACCCATTTATCAGCAGCAAAAGTTAGCGATCGCAAAAAAACAGCAAAAGATATATAATTTTTCACTGACCTTGACAAACTTCATCAGATGACAGTCCTATAACATCATATTACACAATACATATATGGTTTGTTCGAAAATGTGCATATTTAGCGGTACAATTCGTGGTTTTACAATGTGAATACGTAGCCAAACTGCACAAAATTATCCAGATATATTTCTGACACTCACCTAATCTAATCAAATAACTCATCATAAACTTTACTAAAAAATACATGTTGTACAGCAAATGAAAGATACACTAGTTCTTAACTGTTATGGCTGCAGGGGGCGTATTGGAAAAACTGGAAAATATGTGCCAATTTTCAAACGGCCTCTTAATCAATTTTTGCTCTTACAATATGCATAATATTAATACTATTGGATAGAAAACAGTCTCTAGTTTCTAAAACCGTTTTAATTTTTTCTCTGAGTGAAACAGAGGTCATTTGGCAGCACTTTCCCTGACCAGGAAGTAGAATGCCAGATATCTATGCTCGCTTCAACGTTATGCCTATACATGGTCATTTGACGTAGGACCCTACTGACACTTCAGTCGCCTTCCTCTGGGTGTCAAGAGGGTGTGAGAGAAGGAATTGTGTGTTCATCTTGTTTAGAGGTTGAATAATAGCTATTTCTTTGACGTGACCGACCAATTCCGGAAGTCGGAAACGCGCGACTTGGGAGTGACTTTGCGTTCTGTTTTGCTGCAGTTTTGGACGGGAACAATCTCCGGCTCGGTTTTTAGTTGATAAATGAGACCATATCATCGTAATGTATGTTTTTTCAATATAGTTTAATCAGATTATTTGAATTTTTTCGGGAGTTTTGCCGTGTTCCGTTCTCTAACTTTTTTTACTTTGGACAGATCAGTGCCAGTCGACCAGTACTTATGCTAAATGAAGAGGGAAAGGTACCATTCTGAATGGAAAGAACGACTCATCTGGACTAAGGACACCTTGATCAACATTCTGATGAAAGATCAGCAAAAGTAAGACCCAATTTATAATGTTATTTCATATATCTGTCGTGGATGTGAACTGGTCGTGGGCGCCCAGCTGGTTCTGGCTGGCGTGGCTATGCTAATTTAGCGCTACATTTTGTTTTCGCTATAAAACATTTAATAAATCTGAAATATTGTCTGGAATCACAAGAATCCTGTTTTTCAATTGCTGCACAGTATGTATTTCTCAGAAATGTTTTATGAGGAGTAATTAGGTATTTGACGTTGGTGTCTGTCAATGTTATGGCTGCTTTCGGTGCAATTTCTGATTGTAGCTGAAATGTAATTTATGATTTATACCATAAATATGCACATTTAAAAAAAAAAACATATGCTATACAATAAATATGTTATCAGACTGTCATCTTATGAAGTTGTTTCTTGGTTAGTGGCTATATATATCTTTATTTGGTCGAATTAGTGATAGCTGGTGACGGAGTAAAAAACTGATGGTGTTAGAAAGTGGTGTCTTTTGCTAACGTGGTTAGCTAATAGATTTACATATTTTGTCTTCCCTGTAAAACATTTTAAAAATCGGACATGTTGGCTTGATTCACAAGATGTGTACCTTTCATATGCTGTATTGGACTTGTTAATGTGTGAAAGTTAAATATTAAAAAAAAATAGATTTTGAATTTCGCGCCCTGCACTTGAGATGGATGTTGTCATAAGTGTACCTGTGTAGGGATTGCAGCCCAAAGAAGTTAATGCAATCGCCGTGTTAGAATTCTAAAAATAACTTTAGTACGACATACAGCTTACGTTATAGCGAGACAGCGCCTGCAATGAGGGCGGAAAATAGTACTAAACATTTTCCACAGAAATACGAAATAACATCATAAATGGTTCCTACTTTTGCTGAGCTTCCATCAGAATCTTGTACAAGGGGTCCTTTGTCCAGAACAATCGTTGTTTGGTTTTAGAATGTCCTTTTCTCCTGTCGAATTAGCAACCAAAGCTAGCCAAGTGGCGCGAAGCTGTCCATCTTCACCAAACGCAGAGAACGGAACACGCCAAAACTCCTGATAAACTTTCAATAATCTGATAAAACTATATTGAAAAAACATACTTTACGATGATATTATCACATGTATCAAATAAAATCAAAGCCGGAGATATTAGCCGTCTATAACGAAAGCTTTTCAGAAGTCAATCCAGGGTTCCTTCCCGCGCCTTGCTGAACAAAGGAAATTTGGGGTCATGTCATTCCAAGAGCTCTCGTTTGACCTCAGATCAAGCTATACTACACCCCATTCCACCTCTCACTGCCTATTGACATCTAGTGGAAGGCGTATGAAGTGCATGTATATCCATAGATTTCAAGCAAATGAATAGGAAGGCCCTGGAACAGAGCCTCGATTTCAGATTTTTCACTTCCTAACAGGAAGTTTGCTGCAAAATGAGTTCTGTTTTACTCACAGATATAATTCAAACGGTTTTAGAAACTTGAGTGTTTTCTATCCAATAGTAATAATAATATGCATATTGTACGAGCAAGAATTGAGTACGAGGCAGTTTAATTTGGGAACGATTTTTTACAAAGTGAAAACAGCGCCCCCCTATCCCAAAAAGGTTAACTGAGATCAGTCTGTGTGATTCCCCTCTGCTATTGTTATTTTACTGCTGCTCTTCAAAAACTTGTTACTTTCATTTCTAATCCATATTTTTTCAAACTGCATTGTTGGTTAGGGGATCATAACTAATACAATTTGATTTGATTTGAGGTCTGCCTACGGCGGCCTTTCTCAATAGCAAGCCTATGCTCACTGAGTCTGTACATAGTCAAAGCTTTCCTTAAGTTTGGGTCAGTCACAGTGGTCAGGTATTCTGCCACTGTGTACTCTCTGTTTAGGGCCAAATAGCATTCTAGTTTGCTCTGTTTTTTGTTCATTCTTTCAAATGTGTCAAGAAATTATCTTTTTGTTTTCTCATGATTTGGTTGGGTCTATGTTTGCTGTCCTGGGGCTCTGTGGGGTCTGTTTGTGTTTGTGAACAGAGCCCCAAGTCCAGCTTGCTTAGGGGACTCTTCTGTCTCTGGCTAATAATAAAACCTGCTAAATCAAACAGTGAGAAACCACAAACAAACAGAAAGAGAGAAGATAAGACATCAATGTAGTTATTTATCCTCCACATAGACTATGATGTATTGTTGTCCTGGTGTGTAGTTATGTATCCTCCATAGACTATGATGTATTGTTGTCCTGGTGTGTAGTTATTTATCCTCCACATAGACTATGATGTATTGTTGTCCTGGTGTGTAGTTATTTATCCTCCACATAGACTATGATGTATTGTTGTCCTGGTGTGTAGTTATTTATCCTCCATAGACTATGATGTATTGTTGTCCTGGTGTGTAGTTATTTATCCTCCACATAGACTATGATGTATTGTTGTCCTGGTGTGTAGTTATTTATCCTCCATAGACTATGATGTATTGTTGTCCTGGTGTGTAGTTATTTATCCTCCATAGACTATGATGTATTGTTGTCCTGGTGTGTAGTTATTTATCCTCCATAGACTATGATGTATTGTTGTCCTGGTGTGTAGTTATTTATCCTCCATAGACTATGATGTATTGTTGTCCTGGTGTGTAGTTATTTATCCTCCATAGACTATGATGTATTGTTGTTCTGGTGTGTAGTTATTTATCCTCCACATAGACTATGATGTATTGTTGTCCTGGTGTGTAGTTATTTATCCTCCATAGACTATGATGTATTGTTGTCCTGGTGTGTAGTTATTTATCCTCCACATAGACTATGATGTATTGTTGTCCTGGTGTGTAGTTATTTATCCTCCATAGACTATGATGTATTGTTGTCCTGGTGTGTAGTTATTTATCCTCCACATAGACTATGATGTATTGTTGTCCTGGTGTGTAGTTATTTATCCTCCATAGACTATGATGTATTGTTGTCCTGGTGTGTAGTTATTTATCCTCCATAGACTATGATGTATTGTTGTCCTGGTGTGTAGTTATTTATCCTCCATAGACTATGATGTATTGTTGTCCTGGTGTGTAGTTATTTATCCTCCACATAGACTATGATGTATTGTTGTCCTGGTGTGTAGTTATTTATCCTCCACATAGACTATGATGTATTGTTGTCCTGGTGTGTAGTTATTTATCCTCCATAGACTATGATGTATTGTTGTCCTGGTGTGTAGTTATTTATCCTCCATAGACTATGATGTATTGTTGTCCTGGTGTGTAGTTATTTATCATCCACATAGACTATGATGTATTGTTGTCCTGGTGTGTAGTTATTTATCCTCCACATAGACTATGATGTATTGTTGTCCTGGTGTGTAGTTATTTATCCTCCACATAGACTATGATGTATTGTTGTCCTGGTGTGTAGTTATTTATCCTCCATATAGACTATGATGTATTGTTGTCCTGGTGTGTAGTTATTTATCCTCTATAGACTATGATGTATTGTTGTCCTGGTGTGTAGTTATTTATCCTCCACATAGACTATGATGTATTGTTGTCCTGGTGTGTAGTTATTTATCCTCCATAGACTATGATGTATTGTTGTCCTGGTGTGTAGTTATTTATCCTCCACATAGACTATGATGTATTGTTGTCCTGGTGTGTAGTTATTTATCCTCCACATAGACTATGATGTATTGTTGTCCTGGTGTGTAGTTATTTATCCTCCATATAGACTATGATGTATTGTTGTCCTGGTGTGTAGTTATTTATCCTCCACATAGACTATGATGTATTGTTGTCCTGGTGTGTAGTTATTCATCCTCCACATAGACTATGATGTATTGTTGTCCTGGTGTGTAGTTATTTATCCTCTACATAGACTATGATGTATTGTTGTCCTGGTGTGTAGTTATTTATCCTCCACATAGACTATGATGTATTGTTGTCCTGGTGTGTAGTTATTTATCCTCCATAGACTATGATGTATTGTTGTCCTGGTGTGTAGTTATTTATCCTCCATAGACTATGATGTATTGTTGTCCTGGTGTGTAGTTATTCATCCTCCACATAGACTATGATGTATTGTTGTCCTGGTGTGTAGTTATTTATCCTCCACATAGACTATGATGTATTGTTGTCCTGGTGTGTAGTTATTTATCCTCCACATAGACTATGATGTATTGTTGTCCTGGTGTGTAGTTATTTATCCTCCATAGACTATGATGTATTGTTGTCCTGGTGTGTAGTTATTTATCCTCCATAGACTATGATGTATTGTTGTCCTGGTGTGTAGTTATTCATCCTCCACATAGACTATGATGTATTGTTGTCCTGGTGTGTAGTTATTTATCCTCCACATAGACTATGATGTATTGTTGTCCTGGTGTGTAGTTATTTATCCTCCATAGACTATGATGTATTGTTGTCCTGGTGTGTAGTTATTTATCCTCCACATAGACTATGATGTATTGTTGTCCTGGTGTGTAGTTATTTATCCTCCATAGACTATGATGTATTGTTGTCCTGGTGTGTAGTTATTTATCCTCCATAGACTATGATGTATTGTTGTCCTGGTGTTTAGTTATTTATCCTCCATAGACTATGATGTATTGTTGTCCTGGTGTGTAGTTATTTATCCTCCATAGACTATGATGAATTGTTGTCCTGGTGTGTAGTTATTTATCCTCCATAGACTATGATGTATTGTTGTCCTGGTGTGTAGTT
Source organism: Salvelinus namaycush (assembly GCF_016432855.1). NCBI lineage: Eukaryota > Metazoa > Chordata > Actinopteri > Salmoniformes > Salmonidae > Salvelinus > Salvelinus namaycush. The sequence goes on from NW_024061154.1 coordinate 48,358, forward strand.
ATTTATCCTCCACATAGACTATGATGTATTGTTGTCCTGGTGTGTAGTTATTTATCCTCCACATAGACTATGATGTATTGTTGTCCTGGTGTGTAGTTATTTATCCTCCATATAGACTATGATGTATTGTTGTCCTGGTGTGTAGTTATTTATCCTCCATAGACTATGATGTATTGTTGTCCTGGTGTGTAGTTATTTATCCTCCATAGACTATGATGTATTGTTGTCCTGGTGTGTAGTTATTTATCCTCCATATAGACTATGATGTATTGTTGTCCTGGTGTGTAGTTATTTATCCTCCACATAGACTATGATGTATTGTTGTCCTGGTGTGTAGTTATTTATCCTCCACATAGACTATGATGTATTGTTGTCCTGGTGTGTAGTTATTTATCCTCCATAGACTATGATGTATTGTTGTCCTGGTGTGTAGTTATTTATCCTCCACATAGACTATGATGTATTGTTGTCCTGGTGTGTAGTTATTTATCCTCCATAGACTATGATGTATTGTTGTCCTGGTGTGTAGTTATTTATCCTCCATAGACTATGATGTATTGTTGTCCTGGTGTGTAGTTATTTATCCTCCACATAGACTATGATGTATTGTTGTCCTGGTGTGTAGTTATTTATCCTCCACATAGACTATGATGTATTGTTGTCCTGGTGTGTAGTTATTTATCCTCCATAGACTATGATGTATTGTTGTCCTGGTGTGTAGTTATTTATCCTCCATAGACTATGATGTATTGTTGTCCTGGTGTGTAGTTATTTATCCTCCACATAGACTATGATGTATTGTTGTCCTGGTGTGTAGTTATTTATCCTCCACATAGACTATGATGTATTGTTGTCCTGGTGTGTAGTTATTTATCCTCCATAGACTATGATGTATTGTTGTCCTGGTGTGTAGTTATTTATCCTCCATATAGACTATGATGTATTGTTGTCCTGGTGTGTAGTTATTTATCCTCCACATAGACTATGATGTATTGTTGTCCTGGTGTGTAGTTATTTATCCTCCATAGACTATGATGTATTGTTGTCCAGGTGTGTAGTTATTCATCCTCCATAGACTATGCTGTATTGTTGTCCTGGTGTGTAGTTATTTATCCTCCATAGACTATGATGTATTGTTGTCCTGGTGTGTAGTTATTTATCCTCCATAGACTATGATGTATTGTTGTCCTGGTGTGTAGTTATTTATCCTCCATAGACTATGATGTATTGTTGTCCTGGTGTGTAGTTATTTATCCTCCATAGACTATGATGTATTGTTGTCCTGGTGTGTAGTTATTTATCCTCCACATAGACTATGATGTATTGTTGTCCTGGTGTGTAGTTATTTATCCTCCACATAGACTATGATGTATTGTTGTCCTGGTGTGTAGTTATTTATCCTCCATAGACTATGATGTATTGTTGTCCTGGTGTGTAGTTATTTATCCTCCATAGACTATGATGTATTGTTGTCCTGGTGTGTAGTTATTTATCATCCACATAGACTATGATGTATTGTTGTCCTGGTGTGTAGTTATTTATCCTCCACATAGACTATGATGTATTGTTGTCCTGGTGTGTAGTTATTTATCCTCCACATAGACTATGATGTATTGTTGTCCTGGTGTGTAGTTATTTATCCTCCATATAGACTATGATGTATTGTTGTCCTGGTGTGTAGTTATTTATCCTCTATAGACTATGATGTATTGTTGTCCTGGTGTGTAGTTATTTATCCTCCACATAGACTATGATGTATTGTTGTCCTGGTGTGTAGTTATTTATCCTCCATAGACTATGATGTATTGTTGTCCTGGTGTGTAGTTATTTATCCTCCACATAGACTATGATGTATTGTTGTCCTGGTGTGTAGTTATTTATCCTCCACATAGACTATGATGTATTGTTGTCCTGGTGTGTAGTTATTTATCCTCCATATAGACTATGATGTATTGTTGTCCTGGTGTGTAGTTATTTATCCTCCACATAGACTATGATGTATTGTTGTCCTGGTGTGTAGTTATTCATCCTCCACATAGACTATGATGTATTGTTGTCCTGGTGTGTAGTTATTTATCCTCCACATAGACTATGATGTATTGTTGTCCTGGTGTGTAGTTATTTATCCTCCACATAGACTATGATGTATTGTTGTCCTGGTGTGTAGTTATTTATCCTCCACATAGACTATGATGTATTGTTGTCCTGGTGTGTAGTTATTTATCCTCCATAGACTATGATGTATTGTTGTCCTGGTGTGTAGTTATTTATCCTCCATAGACTATGATGTATTGTTGTCCTGGTGTGTAGTTATTCATCCTCCACATAGACTATGATGTATTGTTGTCCTGGTGTGTAGTTATTTATCCTCCACATAGACTATGATGTATTGTTGTCCTGGTGTGTAGTTATTTATCCTCCATAGACTATGATGTATTGTTGTCCTGGTGTGTAGTTATTTATCCTCCACATAGACTATGATGTATTGTTGTCCTGGTGTGTAGTTATTTATCCTCCACATAGACTATGATGTATTGTTGTCCTGGTGTGTAGTTATTTATCCTCCACATAGACTATGATGTATTGTTGTCCTGGTGTGTAGTTATTTATCCTCCATAGACTATGATGTATTGTTGTCCTGGTGTGTAGTTATTTATCCTCCATAGACTATGATGTATTGTTGTCCTGGTGTGTAGTTATTCATCCTCCACATAGACTATGATGTATTGTTGTCCTGGTGTGTAGTTATTTATCCTCCACATAGACTATGATGTATTGTTGTCCTGGTGTGTAGTTATTTATCCTCCATAGACTATGATGTATTGTTGTCCTGGTGTGTAGTTATTTATCCTCCACATAGACTATGATGTATTGTTGTCCTGGTGTGTAGTTATTTATCCTCCATAGACTATGATGTATTGTTGTCCTGGTGTGTAGTTATTTATCCTCCATAGACTATGATGTATTGTTGTCCTGGTGTTTAGTTATTTATCCTCCATAGACTATGATGTATTGTTGTCCTGGTGTGTAGTTATTTATCCTCCATAGACTATGATGAATTGTTGTCCTGGTGTGTAGTTATTTATCCTCCATAGACTATGATGTATTGTTGTCCTGGTGTGTAGTTATTTATCCTCCACATAGACTATGATGTATTGTTGTCCTGGTGTGTAGTTATTTATCCTCCACATAGACTATGATGTATTGTTGTCCTGGCGTGTAGTTATTTATCCTCCATATAGACTATGATGTATTGTTGTCCTGGTGTGTAGTTATTTATCCTCCATAGACTATGATGTATTGTTGTCCTGGTGTGTAGTTATTTATCCTCCATAGACTATGATGTATTGTTGTCCTGGTGTGTAGTTATTTATCCTCCATATAGACTATGATGTATTGTTGTCCTGGTGTGTAGTTATTTATCCTCCACATAGACTATGATGTATTGTTGTCCTGGTGTGTAGTTATTTATCCTCCACATAGACTATGATGTATTGTTGTCCTGGTGTGTAGTTATTTATCCTCCATAGACTATGATGTATTGTTGTCCTGGTGTGTAGTTATTTATCCTCCACATAGACTATGATGTATTGTTGTCCTGGTGTGTAGTTATTTATCCTCCATAGACTATGATGTATTGTTGTCCTGGTGTGTAGTTATTTATCCTCCATAGACTATGATGTATTGTTGTCCTGGTGTGTAGTTATTTATCCTCCACATAGACTATGATGTATTGTTGTCCTGGTGTGTAGTTATTTATCCTCCACATAGACTATGATGTATTGTTGTCCTGGTGTGTAGTTATTTATCCTCCATAGACTATGATGTATTGTTGTCCTGGTGTGTAGTTATTTATCCTCCATAGACTATGATGTATTGTTGTCCTGGTGTGTAGTTATTTATCCTCCACATAGACTATGATGTATTGTTGTCCTGGTGTGTAGTTATTTATCCTCCACATAGACTATGATGTATTGTTGTCCTGGTGTGTAGTTATTTATCCTCCATAGACTATGATGTATTGTTGTCCTGGTGTGTAGTTATTTATCCTCCATATAGACTATGATGTATTGTTGTCCTGGTGTGTAGTTATTTATCCTCCACATAGACTATGATGTATTGTTGTCCTGGTGTGTAGTTATTTATCCTCCATAGACTATGATGTATTGTTGTCCTGGTGTGTAGTTATTCATCCTCCATAGACTATGCTGTATTGTTGTCCTGGTGTGTAGTTATTTATCCTCCATAGACTATGATGTATTGTTGTCCTGGTGTGTAGTCATTTATCCTCCATAGACTATGATGTATTGTTGTCCTGGTGTGTAGTTATTTATCCTCCATAGACTATGATGTATTGTTGTCCTGGTGTGTATTCATTTATCCTCCATAGACTATGATGTATTGTTGTCCTGGTGTGTAGTTATTTATCCTCCACATAGACTATGATGTATTGTTGTCCTGGTGTGTAGTCATTTATCCTCCATAGACTATGATGTATTGTTGTCCTGGTGTGTAGTTATTTATCCTCCATAGACTATGATGTATTGTTGTCATGGTGTGTAGTTATTTATCCTCCACATAGACTATGATGTATTGTTGACCTGGTGTGTAGTTATTTATCCTCCACATAGACTATGATGTATTGTTGTCCTGGTGTGTTGTTATTTATCCTCCACATAGACTATGATGTATTGTTGTCCTAGTATGTAGTTATTTATCCTCCACATAGACTATGATGTATTGTTGTCCTGGTGTGTAGTTATTTATCCTCCACATAGACTATGATGTATTGTTGTCCTGGTGTGTAGTTATTTATCCTCCACATAGACTATGATGTATTGTTGTCCTGGTGTGTAGTTATTTATCCTCCACATAGACTATGATGTATTGTTGTCCTGGTGTGTAGTTATTTATCCTCCACATAGACTATGATGTATTGTTGTCCTGGTGTGTAGTTATTCATCCTCCACATAGACTATGATGTATTGTTGTCCTGGTGTGTAGTTATTAATCCTCCACATAGACTATGATGTATTGTTGTCCTGGTGTGTAGTTATTTATCCTCCACATAGACTATGATGTATTGTTGTCCTGGTGTGTAGTTATTTATCCTCCACATAGACTATGATGTATTGTTGTCCTGGTGTGTAGTTATTTATCCTCCACATAGACTATGATGTATTGTTGTCCTGGTGTGTAGTTATTTATCCTCCACATAGACTATGATGTATTGTTGTCCTGGTGTGTAGTTATTTATCCTCCACATAGACTATGATGTATTGTTGTCCTGGTGTGTAGTTATTTATCCTCCACATAGACTATGATGTATTGTTGTCCTGGTGTGTAGTTATTTATCCTCCACATAGACTATGATGTATTGTTGTCCTGGTGTGTAGTTATTCATCCTCCACATAGACTATGATGTATTGTTGTCCTGGTGTGTAGTTATTTATCCTCCACATAGACTATGATGTATTGTTGTCCTGGTGTGTAGTTATTTATCCTCCACATAGACTATGATGTATTGTTGTCCTGGTGTGTAGTTATTTATCCTCCATAGACCATGATGTATTGTTGTCCTGGTGTGTAGTTATTTATCCTCCACATAGACTATGATGTATTGTTGTCCTGGTGTGTAGTTATTTATCCTCCATAGACTATGATGTATTGTTGTCCTGGTGTGTAGTTATTTATCCTCCATAGACTATGATGTATTGTTGTCCTGGTGTTTAGTTATTTATCCTCCATAGACTATGATGTATTGTTGTCCTGGTGTGTAGTTATTTATCCTCCATAGACTATGATGAATTGTTGTCCTGGTGTGTAGTTATTTATCCTCCATAGACTATGATGTATTGTTGTCCTGGTGTGTAGTTATTTATCCTCCACATAGACTATGATGTATTGTTGTCCTGGTGTGTAGTTATTTATCCTCCACATAGACTATGATGTATTGTTGTCCTGGTGTGTAGTTATTTATCCTCCATATAGACTATGATGTATTGTTGTCCTGGTGTGTAGTTATTTATCCTCCATAGACTATGATGTATTGTTGTCCTGGTGTGTAGTTATTTATCCTCCATAGACTATGATGTATTGTTGTCCTGGTGTGTAGTTATTTATCCTCCATATAGACTATGATGTATTGTTGTCCTGGTGTGTAGTTATTTATCCTCCACATAGACTATGATGTATTGTTGTCCTGGTGTGTAGTTATTTATCCTCCACATAGACTATGATGTATTGTTGTCCTGGTGTGTAGTTATTTATCCTCCATAGACTATGATGTATTGTTGTCCTGGTGTGTAGTTATTTATCCTCCACATAGACTATGATGTATTGTTGTCCTGGTGTGTAGTTATTTATCCTCCATAGACTATGATGTATTGTTGTCCTGGTGTGTAGTTATTTATCCTCCATAGACTATGATGTATTGTTGTCCTGGTGTGTAGTTATTTATCCTCCACATAGACTATGATGTATTGTTGTCCTGGTGTGTAGTTATTTATCCTCCACATAGACTATGATGTATTGTTGTCCTGGTGTGTAGTTATTTATCCTCCATAGACTATGATGTATTGTTGTCCTGGTGTGTAGTTATTTATCCTCCATAGACTATGATGTATTGTTGTCCTGGTGTGTAGTTATTTATCCTCCACATAGACTATGATGTATTGTTGTCCTGGTGTGTAGTTATTTATCCTCCACATAGACTATGATGTATTGTTGTCCTGGTGTGTAGTTATTTATCCTCCATAGACTATGATGTATTGTTGTCCTGGTGTGTAGTTATTTATCCTCCATATAGACTATGATGTATTGTTGCCCTGGTGTGTAGTTATTTATCCTCCACATAGACTATGATGTATTGTTGTCCTGGTGTGTAGTTATTTATCCTCCATAGACTATGATGTATTGTTGTCCTGGTGTGTAGTTATTCATCCTCCATAGACTATGCTGTATTGTTGTCCTGGTGTGTAGTTATTTATCCTCCATAGACTATGATGTATTGTTGTCCTGGTGTGTAGTTATTTATCCTCCACATAGACTATGATGTATTGTTGTCCTGGTGTGTAGTTATTTATCCTCCATAGACTATGATGTATTGTTGTCCTGGTGTGTATTCATTTATCCTCCATAGACTATGATGTATTGTTGTCCTGGTGTGTAGTTATTTATCCTCCACATAGACTATGATGTATTGTTGTCCTGGTGTGTAGTTATTTATCCTCCACATAGACTATGATGTATTGTTGTCCTGGTGTGTAGTTATTTATCCTCCATAGACTATGATGTATTGTTGTCCTGGTGTGTAGTTATTCATCCTCCATAGACTATGCTGTATTGTTGTCCTGGTGTGTAGTTATTTATCCTCCATAGACTATGATGTATTGTTGTCCTGGTGTGTAGTCATTTATCCTCCATAGACTATGATGTATTGTTGTCCTGGTGTGTAGTTATTTATCCTCCATAGACTATGATGTATTGTTGTCCTGGTGTGTATTCATTTATCCTCCATAGACTATGATGTATTGTTGTCCTGGTGTGTAGTTATTTATCCTCCACATAGACTATGATGTATTGTTGTCCTGGTGTGTAGTCATTTATCCTCCATAGACTATGATGTATTGTTGTCCTGGTGTGTAGTTATTTATCCTCCATAGACTATGATGTATTGTTGTCATGGTGTGTAGTTATTTATCCTCCACATAGACTATGATGTATTGTTGACCTGGTGTGTAGTTATTTATCCTCCACATAGACTATGATGTATTGTTGTCCTGGTGTGTTGTTATTTATCCTCCACATAGACTATGATGTATTGTTGTCCTAGTATGTAGTTATTTATCCTCCACATAGACTATGATGTATTGTTGTCCTGGTGTGTAGTTATTTATCCTCCACATAGACTATGATGTATTGTTGTCCTGGTGTGTAGTTATTTATCCTCCACATAGACTATGATGTATTGTTGTCCTGGTGTGTAGTTATTTATCCTCCACATAGACTATGATGTATTGTTGTCCTGGTGTGTAGTTATTTATCCTCCACATAGACTATGATGTATTGTTGTCCTGGTGTGTAGTTATTCATCCTCCACATAGACTATGATGTATTGTTGTCCTGGTGTGTAGTTATTAATCCTCCACATAGACTATGATGTATTGTTGTCCTGGTGTGTAGTTATTTATCCTCCACATAGACTATGATGTATTGTTGTCCTGGTGTGTAGTTATTTATCCTCCACATAGACTATGATGTATTGTTGTCCTGGTGTGTAGTTATTTATCCTCCACATAGACTATGATGTATTGTTGTCCTGGTGTGTAGTTATTTATCCTCCACATAGACTATGATGTATTGTTGTCCTGGTGTGTAGTTATTTATCCTCCACATAGACTATGATGTATTGTTGTCCTGGTGTGTAGTTATTTATCCTCCACATAGACTATGATGTATTGTTGTCCTGGTGTGTAGTTATTCATCCTCCACATAGACTATGATGTATTGTTGTCCTGGTGTGTAGTTATTTATCCTCCATAGACTATGATGTATTGTTGTCCTGGTGTGTAGTTATTTATCCTCCACATAGACTATGATGTATTGTTGTCCTGGTGTGTAGTTATTTATCCTCCACATAGACTATGATGTATTGTTGTCCTGGTGTGTAGTTATTCATCCTCCACATAGACTATGATGTATTGTTGTCCTGGTGTGTAGTTATTTATCCTCCACATAGACTATGATGTATTGTTGTCCTGGTGTGTAGTTATTTATCCTCCACATAGACTATGATGTATTGTTGTCCTGGTGTGTAGTTATTTATCCTCCACATAGACTATGATGTATTGTTGTCCTGGTGTGTAGTCATTTATCCTCCATAGACTATGATGTATTGTTGTCCTGGTGTGTAGTTATTTATCCTCCACATAGACTATGATGTATTGTTGTCCTGGTGTGTAGTTATTTATCCTCCACATAGACTATGATGTATTGTTGTCCTGGTGTGTAGTTATTTATCCTCCATATAGACTATGATGTATTGTTGTCCTAGTGTGTGTGTGGTGATTGATGGTGATAGGTGGGTGTGCTGTGAGTGTAAATGCAGAGCCAACTACTCCATGTCTGGTCAGGGTCCAGAAGTCACCCACCAACCCTGGAGAGATACAGTCACCCACCAACCCTGGAGAGATACAGTCACCCACCAACCCTGGAGAGATACAGTCACCCACCAACCCTGGAGAGATACAGTCACCCACCAACCCTGGAGAGATACAGTCACCCACCAACCCTGGAGAGATACAGTCACCCACCAACCCTGGAGAGATACAGTCACCCACCAACCCTGGAGAGATACAGTCACCACCAACCCTGGAAACGTCTGCATACCTGGTCTGTACCCCAATAATCTGTACCCCAATAATCTCTCCTTCCTCCCAAAGTGTGCACTTGTTCACTTCCCTTCATGGACAGGATTTGACAGGAATTGATTAGTATGGAAACTCATGCTATAACCTACGCCTTCACCAATCCAATGCTTTTACACTTTATGGGGAGTAGTGAACGAGTGCACACTTCAGGAAGCAGTAAATACTTTTGGGAAGCACCCCTGGCCCAGGCCTGAGGATCTCCAAATTGACCACTTGGCAAAGGTAGCCTATACATTTTGTGGTGCTGTATTCTGGAATATTCACTGGCGTTTGTCGCCCCCTGGTGGAAATAACCTCTTATTGATCTCACTCTATAGAGACCTCTGCAGTTTGTACCTCGCAGCACACCGTACAAATATTTGAGGTTAGAAGACTATATTACTGTTCTGTTAGCAGCACAACATCAGATTATTTTCTTCTAAATAAGAGTCCCCCTGCAAAGACAAGATCAATTTTGAGAATATCTATTAATTTAGCACTGTAGTTCAGTACAACTGTTATTCACAGCATTTCAACCACTTTAGAAACAAATAAATGGATAATTTGACATATTTTAATATTGTACTATTTATACCGGCATATATTTTGAAAGTTTCCAAACTAAATACTGGTATGTTGAAAGCTGTTGTGTAGGTCAGTGGTGTAGTGCTGCCTGGAGAAGTGGGTACACAGTACTCTAATTTAGTAAAACATTTTCCAAACGGCCCAGAGAAGGAAAGGCACCCTGTGTGAAAAGCATGAGAAACAGTGATATACATTCTGAATGACCTAAAATGATGAATCCCATATTGGTCTTTCACAGTCAGGCCAACCCAAGCTGTACTGTTCAGTAGGATAATAGTAGACCAACCCAAGCTGTACTGGTCAGTAGAATAATAGTAGACCAACCCAAGCTGTACTGTTCAGTAGGATAATAGTAGGCCAACCCAAGCTGTACTGTTCAGTAGGATAATAGTAGACCAACGCAAGCTGTACTGGTCAGTAGGATAATAGTAGACCAACCCAAGCTGTACTGTTCAGTAGGATAATAGTAGACCAACCCAAGCTGTACTGTTCAGTAGGATAATAGTAGACCAACCCAAGCTGTACTGTTCAGTAGGATAATAGTAGACCAACCCAAGCTGTACGGTTCAGTAAGATAATAGTAGACCAACCCAAGCTGTACTGTTCAGTAAGATAATAGTAGACCAACCCAAGCTGTACTGGTCAGTAGGATAATAGTAGACCAACCCAAGCTATACTGTTCAGTAGGATAATAGTAGGCCAACCCAAGCTGTACTGTTCAGTAGGATAATAGTAGACCAACGCAAGCTGTACTGGTCAGTAGGATAATAGTAGACCAACCCAAGCTGTACTGTTCAGTAGGATAATAGTAGACCAACCCAAGCTGTACTGTTCAGTAGGATAATAGTAGACCAACCCAAGCTGTACGGTTCAGTAAGATAATAGTAGACCAACCCAAGCTGTACTGTTCAGTAAGATAATAGTAGACCAACCCAAGCTGTACTGGTCAGTAGGATAATAGTAGACCAACCCAAGCTATACTGTTCAGTAGGATAATAGTAGACCAACCCAAGCTGTACTGTTCAGTAGGATAATAGTAGACCAACCCAAGCTGTACTGTTCAGTAGGATAATAGTATTACTATTATTGAAACAGAAACTGAGTCAGAAATTCACAGGTTTCAAGATTTCTCTCATTTTCCCCCAGGTTTTTTTTAAACAGAAAAACAATACTATGTCCTAAGTACATAACAATGCTTAAACCACATCAGGAGACCACAATTGAGGTTTGGGAAAAATCGAAGAAATTTAGATTTTTGAGAGTAGTTCCCCTTTAATTCAAGTGTGCAGTGTTTCTGTAGTACAGTCACCTAGCACTATTGTTGGATTAGCAGTGTTTCTATAGTACAGGCACCTAGCACTATTGTTTAGTTAGCAGTGTTTCTATAGTACAGGCACCTAGCACTATTGTTGGATTAGCAGTGTTTCTATTGTACAGGCACCTAGCACTATTGTTGGATTAGCAGTGTTTATATAGTACAGGCACCTAGCACTATTGTTTAGTTAGCAGTGTTTCTATAGTACAGGCACCTAGCACTATTGTTGGATTAGCAGTGTTTCTATTGTACAGGCACCTAGCACTATTGTTGGATTAGCAGTGTTTATATAGTACAGGCACCTAGCACTATTGTTGGATTAGCAGTGTTTCTGTAGTACAGGCACCTAGCACTATTGTTGGATTAGCAGTGTTTCTGTAGTACAGGCACCTAACACTATTGTTGGATTAGCAGTGTTTCTGTAGTACAGGCACCTAGCACTATTGTTTAGTTAGCAGTGTTTCTATAGTACAGGCACCTAGCACTATTGTTGGATTAGCAGTGTTTCTATTGTACAGGCACCTAGCACTATTGTTGGATTAGCAGTGTTTATATAGTACAGGCACCTAGCACTATTGTTTAGTTAGCAGTGTTTCTATAGTACAGGCACCTAGCACTATTGTTGGATTAGCAGTGTTTCTATTGTACAGGCACCTAGCACTATTGTTGGATTAGCAGTGTTTATATAGTACAGGCACCTAGCACTATTGTTGGATTAGCAGTGTTTCTGTAGTACAGGCACCTAGCACTATTGTTGGATTAGCAGTGTTTCTGTAGTACAGGCACCTAACACTATTGTTGGATTAGCAGTGTTTCTGTAGTATAGGCACCTAGCACTATTGTTGGATTAGCAGTGTTTATATAGTACAGGCACCTAGCACTATTGTTGGATTAGCAGTGTTTCTGTAGTACAGGCACCTAGCACTATTGTTGGATTAGCAGTGTTTCTGTAGTACAGGCACCCAGCACTATTGTTGGATTAGCAGTGTTTATATAGTACAGACACCTAGCACTATTGTTGGATTAGCAGTGTTTCTGTAGTACAGGCACCTAGCACTATTGTTGGATTAGCAGTGTTTATATAGTACAGACACCTAGCACTATTGTTGGATTAGCAGTGTTTCTGTAGTACAGGCACCTGGTGTAACCAACTTCACATAGCCCCCCAGAAGAAAGGCACACGGACACCCACACTTCAGGTTGACTCGGTTTGTATCTGCAGTAAAATAAATCAAACAGTGATGACAGGCATTGACAGGACGGTCACAGACACACGTTCACAGGAGCAACAGTAGTGATACATGGTTAGGTAGGACACAAGATATCTGTTAGATAGGAGCAACAGTAGTGACACATGGTTAGGTAGGACACAAGATATATGTTAGATAGGAGCAACAGTAGTGATACATGGTTAGGTAGGACACAAGATATCTGTTAGATAGGAGCAACAGTAGTGATACATGGTTAGGTAGGACACAAGATATCTGTTAGATAGGAGCAACAGTAGTGATACATGGTTAGGTAGGACACAAGATATCTGTTGGATAGGAGCAACAGTAGTGATACATGGTTAGGTAGGACACAAGATATCTGTTAGATAGGAGCAACAGTAGTGACGCATGGTTAGGTAGGACACAAGATATCTGTTAGATAGGAGCAACAGTAGTGACACATGGTTAGGTAGGACACAAGATGTCTGTTAGATAGGAGCAACAGTAACGTTAGTGATACATACTGACTAGATCATAAAGGAACACATGTCCAGACAGAGGATTGAGTTTATTAACCCAACTTTACACAGCCTACTGTTTGGCCGTAGCCCACGTCAAACGTGACCTTCTCTTGTGAAGATCAGGCGTAAGGGAAAGAACAATGGCTAAACCTGGTCTTAACTTCCAATGCTCCATCCCCCTGCCCAACCCTCCTCCAAGCCACTCCAACCCCCCTCCAAGCCACTCCGCCAACCACCAGGCATTCCCGTGATTGGCACTTAGCAGGTTGATTAGCATGTCGGACCCCGCGAACACTGGTAAATACAACACAACCCACCAATAGCCTAACACACCGCTGTCTGTGCGGGTCGCTACAACACCCTCAATGTGAAGTGATATTAATACATAAATACAGAGCACAAGTACAACCCTTTTATTAAAACCTTTTAAGGTAGTAAGAAAATAAACATTCACTTAATATTTAAATAAGTCACCTGCTAGTAAATCACCTGCTGACAATAGCTGGCGTGACATTGTAGTGCAGAGACCAACGGTGCTAGTTAGCTCGTCATTAACACGGCTAGCTAAGACAGCAAAAACTTGGTTAACTTGCTGAAATAGGTCTTCAATTCATGAACGGCAAAATAAATATATACATAGTCACATTCGCTATTGCCTTTAGGATATATGAACCAGTTTTCCAAAACCACTATTGTGTTATACCGTTTTAAAAAGTTTTTATGTACAGAGGAAGAGGACTCGAACCTGCTCTCAGAATATCTCTCAGACTGAGGAACGGGCAGACCAACTTCCCAAATAGGGGAGAAGCACTCAAAACCCACAAGTTGTTCTTTCAAAGAAAATAATACAAAAATGGTAAGTCCGAAGACCTCTCGTATTACCAACCTTACTACAATGGCAGCAAATATTTTTATGAATTCAGTAACACATAATGAAAGGAAACTTTATTTACATCACCCCTTTTCCTGAGATGAATGGTTTCACCCACTACTCTCCCGGAACTGAGGCTTTGAGATCTACAGTTTCACTTTGTTACACCTTTGATGAGCAAAATGTAATATTCATATGTCTAAACATACTGAATTGTAATTGGATGCATTTTACCGCCGTATCATACTGTGCTATGATTGGTTAAGACCACCCAGATGGTTAGGTCATGGTCAGTTGATCATGGTTGGAGATACGTGAACATGCCAGTTGTAGCTAGCTAATAAAGAGATACGTTAAGAAATATCCTGTAGTACTGCATTAGTACTTTATGTCGAGAAACTGCCAAGTTAATTATCTCACATCTCCGAAAATATCTTTAATGTTGTACTTCTTTTTGACAAAATTCATGCTAATGTTGGGTTTTTAATCTAGAGCCCAACAGACTCCTATTCAAACCTTGAAAGAGCGCTCTCCTTGTCCCACAATCGCCCAGAATGCACCGCACCGCCTGTTGACATAGAAAAGGGAACGTTTCCCATCTCCGCAAAAGTATTTCTGAAGTTGTGAATGTTAGATTCCACTCTGTGAGACACATCGATCTGCAGGTTGAATATGGTGAGATTGTAAACTCCTAAATTGATAGTGCAGTTTGTTTAGGTGATTTAACAGCTAGTTAGCTACTTCACATACTGATATTGTCTTTGGTATTATTGTGTGTAGATACGTTTAGCTACCAGCCAGCCCATACAGAGAGCATTGCATTGTGGATTTTGTAGTCGACTTGAGCTGCAACAGATTTCCACAACGATGTTCCATCTGGTTACCAACCTTATTATTAGGGATGCACCGATATTACATTTTTGGCCGATTCCCAAATCCAATATTTTCCTTGCCAAAAAGAAACGATACCGATAACCGATATAAAACATTTTGCGTTCTTTTAAACATTCTAGTACAGTTAAATAGTTAGTGTCTGGGGGCATTTTTGTTAGTTTTTGCTGTTCTCCAAATAGTATTTAAGAGTTTATAGGACAGTAAATTAGTAAATTAGCTTCAACTGGTGGAGGGATTCTACACACCCCATTTAGCCATACCCTAAGTTTAGCTGTATTTCTACACACCCCATTTAGCCATACCCTAGGTTTAGCTGTATTTCTACACACCCCATTTAGTCATACCCTAGGTTTAGCTGTATTTCTACACACCCCATTTAGCCATACCCTAGGTTTAGCTGTATTTCTACACACCCCATTTAGCCATACCCTATGTTTAGCTGTATTTATACACACCCCATTTAGCCATACCCTAGGTTTAGCTGTATTTCTACACATCCCATTTAGCCATACCCTAGGTTTAGCTGTATTTATACACACCCCATTTAGCCATACCCTAGGTTTAGCTGTATTTATACACACCCCATTTAGCCATACCCTAGGTTTAGCTGTATTTCTACACACACCATTTAGCCATACCCTAGGTTTAGCTGTATTTCTACACACCCCATTTAGCCATACCCTAGGTTTAGCTGTATTTCTACACACCCCATTTAGCCATATCCTAGGTTTAGCTGTATTTCTACACACCCCATTTAGCCATACCCTAGGTTTAGCTGTATTTCTACACACCCCATTTAGCCATACCCTAGGTTTAGCTGTATTTCTACACACCCCATTTAACCATACCCTAGGTTTAGCTGTATTTCTACACACCCCATTTAGCCATACCCTAGGTTTAGCTGTATTTCTACACACCCCATTTAGCCATACCCTAGGTTTAGCTGTATTTATACACACCCCATTTAGCCATAACCTAGGTTTATCTGTATTTCTACACATCCCATTTAGCCATACCCTAGGTTTAGCTGTATTTATACACACCCCATTTAGCCATACCCTAGGTTTAGCTGTATTTCTACACATCCCATTTAGCCATACCCTAGGTTTAGCTGTATTTCTACACACCCCATTTAGCCATACCCTGCGTGCAAAACAAAACACATAACAGCTAATAACGTAGCTAAATATTAACATTATCCCCAATCGAGATATCTGCTCGTCGTTTCAGCTCCAACTGAACTTAAAGGTGCATTTCAGACACACATCTTCGTGGCCATTCAGGATGTAGTGTACTCACTGTCTAGCTCCAGCTAATAACACAGCATAGTAGGCTATTGGTTGACAGACAGCCGCTAATCAGATCACATCACCGCCAGATAATTAACTAAAGATGCTGAAAATGGAGGGACTCGGGCCGAAGATGGACCCGGAAGAGATGAAGAGGAAGATGTGGTGTCTTCGGTCAGGAACTTTCTCCTCCATGTCGCCCTACTCCGAGTCAGTAAGTACTGGACCAGAAGCTAGTCGGGTTTCCCTATGATGTCAACTGTGTAGTCTGGCAGGTCCCAGATCTGTTTGTGTTTTTGCCCAGAGTCATATATTCATGTCTAAATACATGGCTCTGCTTTGGTCTATTCCATTGATATTGTCAAACTGAACATTACATTGAACACGTGAGTCATTTAGCAGACGCTCTTATCCAGAGAGACTTACAGTAGTTAGTGGATACATTTTCATACGTTGCATTGGCAGGACAATTCCATTAGTAGTTGGGAGGAGAGCAGAAACAGCCTAACACCTACGCTGATACTGTGTAACCTGTCTGCAGTCAACCAGCCATCCAGACTGAAGTGGAGGCCTTATTACAGAATGAAAACACCTTCTCTTTCGTCGGCATGGCAACCTGTAAACATGTCTGTGGTGTCACAATGTTGCACAACAGCAGCAGAACATTGGATGGAGGGTCATTGTATCATTACACAGTGTCCCTGTCAATTCTACTGTATTGGTACATGTGGTATTACAATACATTAGATCTGTAGACGGCAGCATTGAAACAATTTCCAACACATAGTCAACTAGCAACCTACTCTGTTTCAGTGCTGGTTAAATATCCCACTGATTTTATTCTGCTGTTAGATGCCATCAGTAGAGACAGTCAGGAAAATAGTCTTTGTAGCTAGTTTTTTTTACTGTCAAACCATGGGAAGTGTGTCTATATAGGTAAGTATATATACAATTAGGATTTTACTTTAAGGTCAAATGTAATTTAACTGTCTAGTTGTTTTATTTATGTTTTAACCTTTATTTAACAAGGCAAGTCAGTTAAGAACAAATTCTAATTTTCAATGACGGTCTAGGAACAGTGGGTTAACTGCCTTGTTCAGGGGCAGCTTGGGAATTTGAATATAGGCCTACACTCTTAAATAAAAGGTGCTATCTAGAACCTAGAAGGATTCTTCCACTGTCCCCATAGGAGAACCCTTTGAAGAACCCTTTTAGTTCCAGGTAGAACCCTTTTGGGTTCCATTTAAGAGGGTTCTTCATGGAACCAACATGAGTCAAATGTACTGTCTAGTTGTGAAGAGAATCGAAATATGTTGTTTACTGATCTCCTCTCCATTCTAGCACCATACGTTCTGTTGTTTACTGATCTCCTCTCCATTCTAGCACCATACGTTCTGTTGTTTGCTGATCTCCTCTCCATTTTAGCACCATACATTCTGTTGTTTACTGATCTCCTCTCCATTCTAGCACCATACGTTCTGTTGTTTACTGATCTCCTCTCCATTCTAGCACCATACGTTCTGTTGTTTACTGATCTCCTCTCCATTCTAGCACCATACGTTCTGTTGTTTACTGATCTCCTCTCCATTCTAGCACCATGCGTTCTGTTGTTTTTTATTTTTATTTTACCGTTATTTTACCAGGTAAGTTGACTTAGAACACGTTCTCATTTGCAGCAACGACCTGGGGAATAGTTACAGGGGAGAGGAGGGGGATGAATGAGCCAATTGTAAACTGGGGATTATTAGGTGACCATGATGGTTTGAGGGCCAGATTGGGAATTTAGCCAGGACACCGGGGTTAACACCCCTACTCTTACGATAAGTGCCATGGGATCTTTAATGACCTCAGAGAGTCAGGACACCTGTTTAACGTCCCATCCGAAAGACGGCACCCTACACAGGGCAGTGTCCCCAATCACTGCCCTGGGGCATTGGGATATTTTTTTTTTTTTTAGACCAGAGGAAAGAGTGCCTCCTACTGGCCCTCCAACACCACTTCCAGCAGCATCTGGTCTCCCATCCAGGGACTGACCAGGACCAACCCTGCTTAGCTTCAGAAGCAAGCCAGCAGTGGTATGCAGGGTGGTTTACTGATCTCCTCTCCATTCTAGCACCATACGTTCTGTTGTTTATTGACCTCCTCCCCTCTCCATTCTAGCACCATACGTTCTGTTGTTTACTGATCTCCTCTCCATTCTAGCACCATATATTCTGTTGTTTACTGATCTCCTCTCCATTCTAGCACAATATGTTCTTCAGAAGCTGGACAGCATATGAATAGAATCCATCTTCTCTCAGCCTCGACCCTCAAGACCTACATCACACAAGATGCTCCAGAAAAACAACAACTGTAACGAATGTCGCCGGGATAAGGAGAAGAGGACCAAGGTGCAGCGTGGTAAGTATTCAGAATACGTTTAATAAATATGAACACTTGTACATAAACAACAGACGAACAGTTCCGCAAGGTGCAATACACAAAACAGAAAACAACACAAACACAGGTGGGAACAGGCTACCTAAGTATGGTTCTCAATCAGAGACAACGATTGACAGCTGCCTCTGATTGGGAACCATACCAGGCCAAACACATAGAAATACAACACACAGAACAAAACATAGAATGAAAAACATAGTATGCCCACCCAAACTCAGGCCCTGACCAAACCAAAATAGAGACATAAAAAGGAACTAAGGTCAAGACGTGACAACAACAACAAGCAGGTGAAGTTGCTACCCAACAGGAACAACCCTGACAACAACAACAACAACAAGCTGGTGAAGTTGCTACCCAACAGGAACAACCATGACAACAACAACAAGCTGATGAAGTTGCTACCCAACAGGAACAACCATGACAACAACAACAACAAGCTGATGAAGTTGCTACCCAACAGGAACAACCATGACAACAACAACAAGCTGGTGAAGTTGCTACCCAACAGGAACAACCATGACAACAACAACAAGCTGGTGAAGTTGCTACCCAACAGGAACAACCATGACAACAACAACAACAACAAGCTGGTGAAGTTGCTACCCAACAGGAACTACCATGACAACAACAACAAGCTGGTGAAGTTGCTACCCAACAGGAACTACCATGACAACAACAACAAGCTGATGAAGTTGCTACCCAACAGGAACAACCATGACAACAACAACAACAACAAGCTGGTGATGTTGCTACCCAACAGGAACAACCATGACAACAACAACAACAACAAGCTGGTGAAGTTGCTACCCAACAGGAACAACCATGACAACAACAACAAGCTGATGAAGTTGCTACCCAACAGGAACAAACATGACAACAACAACAACAACAAGCTGGTGAAGTTGCTACCCAACAGGAACAACCATGACAACAACAACAAGCTGGTGAAGTTGCTACCCAACAGGAACAACCATGACAACAACATCAACAACAAGCTGGTGATGTTGCTACCCAACAGGAACAACCATGACAACAACAACAACAACAAGCTGGTGAAGTTGCTACCCAACAGGAACAACCATGACAACAACAACAAGCTGATGAAGTTGCTACCCAACAGGAACAAACATGACAACAACAACAACAACAAGCTGGTGAAGTTGCTACCCAACAGGAACAACCATGACAACAACAACAAGCTGATGAAGTTGCTACCCAACAGGAACAACCATGACAACAACAACAACAACAAGCTGGTGAAGTTGCTACCCAACAGGAACAACCATGACAACAACAACAACAAGCTGGTGAAGTTGCTACCCAACAGGAACAACCCTGACAACAACAACAAGCTGGTGAAGTTGCTGCCCAACAGGAACAACCATGACAACAACAACAACAACAACAAGCTGGTGAAGTTGCTACCCAACAGGAACAACCCTGACAACAACAACAAGCTGGTGAAGTTGCTACCCAACAGGAACAACCAATATGTTTAAGTTATATAGCCTACCAAGTGTTAATGTCACCACCATGGAGGTTTAAGTTATATAGTCAACCAAGTGTTAATGTCACTGTAGGGGGTGGGTTCCAGAGACCCTCCCCATTGTTAATTAAGGGACTTTAAGATTCATATGTTTTGCTGCAGGCCTTATAATAGATACTGTTGCTATGTGTCTAAACTCTGCCACTATACCTTGTACAAGCCATCTATATTAGTCTTTGTGGTTAAGCCCTGGCTGTTGTGAGTGTGTGCTTGCAGGCTGGGGGCCTGTTGCACAAAAGTAGAATTAAGACATCCGGGATAAATGACTCAGCTGAGCTCAATGAAGCCAAAACATGTGCGTCCAGGCTTAATTGGTTGCACAAAGACCAAGCCAGGATGAGCAGACACGGATTCATTAAGCCAGGTGAAACCAATCCTGGATAGGTGCGCGCTCACGGCTCACTCAAATAGACCCCGCCACAGATCACAGATTAACTGATTTACCATGGCAACTAGAGCCGCGTACTTTTCCCCGTCGGAAGCACAAATCCTCATGGAGGCATACGAGGAGGTAAAAGATATAATTAAGAAGAAAGGCAACACCGCCACAGTGATAAAGCAAAGAGAAAAAGCGTGGCAAAGTATTGCAGACCGCCTGAATGCGTAAGTAGTGCACAATTACACACTCACCGCTCCGCTGAAACATCACAATTACAATTCAAATATTTAATTCACATCTCCAAAAATGCAGTTGTACTGTAATTATGAAACGGTTAAATTTTTAATTGAAATGCACTGCAGATATGAGTGAAATTGTGTAAAGTAACTCCATCACACTGTATAAAGCTATGATAAATGTTTTGATATTTTTACTGAAAACAAGACAAAAATACCAAGTAATTTTTTGCAGTGTGACTCCATTAAATGTGTGTGTGTGTGTGTGTGTGTGTAGATTAAACATGAACGGGCCAAAACGGACATGGCAGCAGGTCAAAATCAAATACAAGAACATTCTGCAGAATGGTATGGTCCCTGACTAATATTTAACAAAGCACAAGCATATATTGTACCCAGAAGGTGCCTGCTCACACATTGTCTGTACTGTTTTAGCAGTGAAAAAGAATACCCACAGACAAGGCACGGGTGGTGGGTCACCAAAGGCTGACCTTACCCCAGCAGAGGACATGGCCTTGGAGCTAAATAAAGGCAGGCCCGTCTTAGAGGGGATCCCTGGGGGGAAAGAGACGAGCATAGGTTCCTCCCAAGATGCCACCCGCTTCATTCAAGGTATGTCCTTCCATCTCTACATGGGATACAACCACATTCATATTGAATCAATTTGGACTGTCTGACTTTGGTTTACCTATTGCCTTGCAGTGTCTGGCAGCACTGTGTTCCTGTTAGAGCCACCAGCACAAGCACCAGACGATGCTGATCCAGTGAGTACTCCATCAAAGGCATACTGTAGGCCTGGCATGTCTTGTCTACTAGCTTCAATATGAATCCAATTAAATGTGATAGGGTGAAGGCCCCAGTGCAGCAGCAACAGCACATGATGGAGACGATGATGAGGAGGAGACCATCTCTCTGGATTCCAGAAGGCATGAGGTATCATGTTAAGACTGTGAAAGTACTATTTACTCTACAATGGTGAGGAGTCCTCATCAAAATCAAAAAATCTAATTTCTTTTACAGGACCCAGATGCTATACAGTGGGAAAACCAGCCTGGCAACATAGTGCGTATTAATAAAAGGACACCACATCCTGCCAAATTCCAGCTGCGCTAATTGTATTGTGTTCACAGAGCTCACAAGCTATCAGAAAGTTGTATGGCAACCACCTCCGGCGCCAAATAGAACTGGCAGACATAGACATTCAGTACAAGAAGAAAAAGATGGAAAATCTTGCACTGGAGTCCGAAATAAAAAAGAGGACAATTAGGAAACTGGACCTTGAAATAAAAAAACTTGAGAGGGAGGTGAGATATGCCTTCAATGTACACTGTATGCTAACTGTAACACAAATGTATTAATCATTATTTTTCTTTCCTCCCCCAGCTCCAAGAAGATGACACAGCTCAAAATAAAAATTAGGTATATTCTCGTAAAGTCAAGTGAGCCATGACATATGAGCTCTTATTGTGAGCACACAGGACGGTGGCATCTTTCTAAGTTTTTTTTTATTTTCCCAGCAATCAGTACAACCAAGTCATCGTTATAAGGCATCGCCCTCTTTTGCCCACCCCCCCAGCACCAGGTGTGGCCACTAGCCTATATGAAGGCCCAAAATTGTGTGTTCCTTTCTGCTCTGACAATGGCATGCCCATTCGTGCGAGATGTGGTGGATGAAGAAGCACTTGTGCTGAGGAGAGCCTTCAGGCGAGAAAGGGTCTTCAGGGACCGGTTGGACCCACTGGCCTTCCCTGATGACCATCTATATGAAAGATACAGGTTTTCTGCAGATGGCATCAGGTATCTATGCAGACTACTGGGTCCCAGGATTAAGCACCGCACTGCACGGAGCCATGCACTGAGTGTGGAGCAAATGGTTTGTGTGGCCTTGCGCTTTTTTGCTAGTGGAGCCTTCCTGTACTCAGTGGGGGATGCAGAACAGCTGAACAAGGCCACAATTTGCCGCACAATAAGGAGTGTGTGTCTGGCTATCAAAGCATTAGCAGATGTCTTCATCTCCTTCCCTGGCCACAGAAGACTCTGTGACATCAAAGAGGAGTTCTATAGGATTGCAGGTAAGAGGATCTACAAATTACAGGACAACTGTTAACACATAGTAGGATACTCATTACTTTGTGTGACAGGTTTCCCCAATGTCATTGGTGCAGTGGACTGCACACACATAAGGATAAAAGCCCCCTCAGGTGCCCATGAGGCCGATTTTGTGAATAGGAAATCCTTTCACAGCATTAATGTTCAGGTGAACATAACTTTTTGATATTGTCCATTGACGAACACTCTGCATTGCCAGTGATGTGCATTGATTGGTGTAATATTCCTCATCTTATGATTTCAGATGGTCTGCAATGCTGACTGTGTGATCAGCAATGTTGTGGCAAAATGGCCTGGCTCAGTCCATGACTCCAGAATCCATCGGGCCTCTGAAATCTATCAGTGCCTATCACAAGGTAAGCCACACAACCCCTATTTATAACCATCATGGCTGTGTCAAGAATATCACTGTGTTTATGAGGTAGTAATGATGAGATTTTGTGTTGACAGGTGAATTCTCTGGTGTGTTGCTGGGAGACAGGGGGTATGGCTGCCAGCCTTTTCTCCTGACACCTTTCACAGACCCCCAGGAAGCACAGCAGGCCTACAACCATGCCCATGCCAGGACCAGGGCCAGAGTTGAAATGACCTTTGGCCTCCTGAAGGCACGCTTTCACTGCCTTCACAAATTAAGGGTCAGCCCTGTTAGGGCATGTGATATTACTGTGGCTTGTGCTGTCCTCCACAATGTGGCCTGCCTGAGGAAGGAGAGGGCCCCCAGAGTGCCACCAGCCATGGACTGGGACAATCCGGCAATCTTCCCTGATGACGACAGTGGTCGGCTGCTGAGGGACCAATATGTGTTGAATTATTTTAGTTAGTATGTGTGCTTTCAATTTTGGTTAAATATGTCCTGCGGTGGCAGAGGAATTTGGGTTTTTTTGGGTTCGTTTTTTGACGAATTTGGCCTCTTATGATGTTTGTGCGGTATACTGTGTGTAATACAAGGCTGCAGGGAGGCTACTGCATCCATTCATTTGTCTGTTCAGTTGATGTGTATGGATTTGTCCTGCATTTATTTTAGTGTGCAGACATGCAGGGTGTGTTATATACAGACCTTTGAATGTGTATGTATCATTTTGTATAATATGCTTGGATTCTGTGCTTTCCATCTTGTAGAGTCACTGTGACTTCAGTTTCGAAAGGAGCTGATGGTTTACCTGCTTTGTTTTGTCCTTATTCAATAAAGGAACATAATGTTACACATTGTGTTTTTATATTCATATGGAATGTGTATTTGTTTATATGACAGAGTACTAGGGCCACACTGAAGAAAAAGGATAAAGTCATAAATTTATGAGGCTGGTTCTTTCTGCAGAAAAGCTACATATTGTTTTTACAGTTTTGATACTTATGACAATGTGATACTTAATATTCTGGCACATCAGCATGTCTTTGTTTATGAAACCATACTGAAGTACAATTTCACGAAATGCCCCACATCTGTCATTTTAACAACTGTCCTCCTTTAAAACAACTGGTTACAATATTATGACTTGTGTTTTTTTCCCCTCTGTGGCCCTAATATTCTATCATTTTATATATAGCCTTATAGTCTATGGGAAACTGTAAATTATCTAATGATAGCAACATCATCTAAAAATCATTTTTTATCCAAAATCATTGAAATTAATGATCACAAACGTTTAAATAATAACAGTGGGTCTAGTTATATGTGATAACAATGTATAGTGAGCAGTGAAATAACTATTGGTTTCCATTTGTGGTGACTGCTGACTGACATTAGGGATGAGATTAAATAGATCCTGGAATTTAGCCTGGTCTGGAGCAGGCTAGCTCCACAGAATAAATCTCCATGGTAATTTATACCATAACATATCCTCCTGCCCCCTATCCATCTTTAGTGCAACCGGATTACGGATCAATTGAGCCAGGATCACCAAGATATCCTGGCTTAATCCCTTATCCTAGTTTTGTGCAACAGGCCCTGGGTCTGAGTCAGACTGAAACTAGATAAAGAGAAGTAACCACTGTCTGGTTTTGACATGTTGATCTTGTGTGACAGTGGACAATGCTAATGAATTCACATAAGCTACTGTACTAGGTTGTCTTATAAGGTAACCTCAGCTTATTGATACACACATTGACGTAGGTGATTATACCACTAGAGAGTGATCACATGTATATAATCAGCTGTGTCCTGAGGTGGGGTGCAGAACTTACTGTACTAGGTTGTCTTATAAGGTAACCTCAGCTTATTGATACACACATTGACGTAGGTGATTATACCACTAGAGAGTGATCACATGTATATAATCAGCTGTGCCCTGAGGTGGGGTGCAGAACTTACTCTGAAACACACATGCTATGTTCCCGTTGTCAACTTGTCTGCAACTGCATTAATAAATGAATGATTTATTTACTTAAAGATATTGTCTGACTACTGATTTCACCAATAAGCAAATGATTGACAAGGAACAAGGATCCTGCCCCGACATCACCACCATGGATGTTTAGGTTATATAGTCTACCAAGTGTTAATGTCACCACCATGGATGTTTAAGTTATATAGTCTACCAAGTGTTAATGTCACCACCATGGATGTTTAAGTTATATAGTCTACCAAGTGTTAATGTCACCACCATGGATGTTTAAGTTATATAGTCTACCAAGTGTTAATGTCACCACCATGGATGTTTAAGTTATATAGTCTACCAAGTGTTAATGTCACCACCATGGATGTTTAAGTTATATAGTCTACCAAGTGTTAATGTCACCACCATGGATGTTTAAGTTATATAGTCTACCAAGTGTTAATGTCACCACCATGGATGTTTAAGTTATATAGTCTACCAGGTGTTAATGTCACCACCATGGATGTTTAAGTTATATAGTCTACCAAGTGTTAATGTCATCACCATGGATGTTTAAGTTACAGTGGGGCAAAAAAAGTATTTACTCAGCCACCGATTGTGCAAGTTCTCCCACTTAAAAAGATGAGAGAGGCCTGTAATTTTCATCATAGGTACACTTCAACTATGACAGAAAAAATGAGATTTTTTTTCTCCAGAAAATCACATTGTAGGATTTTTTATGAATTTATTTGCAAATTATGGTGGAAAATAAGTATTTGGTCAATAACAAAAGTTTATCTCAATACTTTGTTATATACCCTTTGTTGGCAATGACAGAGGTCAAACGTTTTCTGTAAGTCTTCACAAGGTTTTCACACACTGTTGCTGGTATTTTGGCCCATTCCTCCATGCAGATCTCCTCTAGAACAGTGATGTTTTGGGGCTGTTGCTGGGCAACATGGACTTTCAACTCCCTCCAAAGATTTTCTATGGGGTTGAGATCTGGAGACTGGCTAGGCCACTCCAGGACCTTGAAATGCTTCTTACGAAGCCACTCCTTTGCCCGGGCGGTGTGTTTGGGATCATTGTCATGCTGAAAGACCCAGCCACGTTTCATCTTCAATGCCCTTGCTGATGGAAGGAGGTTTTCACTCAAAATCTCACGATACATGGCCCCATTCATTCTGTCCTTTACACGGATTAGTCGTCCTAGTCCCTTTGCAGAAAAACAGCCCCAAAGCATGATGTTTCCACCCCCATGCTTCACAGTAGGTATGGTGTTCTTTGGATGCAACTCAGCATTCTTTGTCCTCCAAACACGACGAGTTGAGTTTTTACCAAAAAGTTATATTTTGGTTTCATCTGACCATATGACATTCTCCCAATCTTCTTCTGGATCATCCAAATGCTCTCTAGCAAACTTCAGACGGGCCTGGACATGTACTGGCTTAAGCAGGGGGACTCGTCTGGCACTGCAGGATTTGAGTCCCTGGCGGCGTAGTGTGTTACTGATGGTAGGCTTTGTTACTTTGGTCCCAGCTCTCTGCAGGTCATTCACTAGGTCCCCCCGTGTGGTTCTGGGATTTTTGCTCACCGTTCTTGTGATCATTTTGACCACACGGGGTGAGATCTTGCGTGGAGCCCCAGATCGAGGGAGATTATCAGTGGTCTTGTATGTCTTCCATTTCCTAATAATTGCTCCCACAGTTGATTTCTTCAAACCAAGCTGCTTACCTATTGCAGATTCAGTCTTCCCAGCCTGGTGCAGGTCTACAATTTTGTTTCTGGTGTCCTTTGATAGCTCTTTGGTCTTGGCCATAGTGGAGTTTGGAGTGTGACTGTTTGAGGTTGTGGACAGGTGTCTTTTATACTGATAACAAGTTCAAACAGGTGCCATTAATACAGGTAACGAGTGGAGGACAGAGGAGCCTCTTAAAGAAGAAGTTACAGGTCTGTGAGAGCCAGAAATCTTGCTTGTTTGTAGGTGACCAATTACTTATTTTCCACCATAATTTTCAAATAAATTCATTAAAAATCCTACAATGTGATTTTCTGGATTTTTTCTCCTCATTTTGTCTGTCATAGTTGAAGTGTACCTATGATGAAAATTACAGGCCTCTCTCATCTTTTTAAGTGGGAGAACTTGCACAATTGGTGGCTGACTAAATACTTTTTTGCCCCACTGTATATAGTCTACCAAGTGTTAATGTCACCACCATGGATGTTTAAGTTATATAGTCTACCAAGTGTTAATGTCACCACCATGGATGTTTAAGTTATATAGCCTACCAAGTGTTAATGTCACCACCATGGATGTTTAAGTTATATAGTCTACCAAGTGTTAATGTCCCCATTTAAGAGCAGTTGGAGGCCACAGAAGGAGTGTTGTATGGCATTGAAGCTCGTTTGGAGGTTTGTTATCAGTGTCCAAGGTAGGACCAGAAGTATACAGAATTGTATCATCTGCGTAGTGGATCAGAGAATCACCAGCAGCAAGAGCGGCATCATTGATATATACAGAGAAAAGAGTCGGCCCGAGAATTGAACCATGTGGTACCCCCATAGAGACTGCCAGAGGTCCGGACAACATGCCCTCTGATTTGACACACTGAACTCTGTCTGAGAAGTATTTGGTGAACCAGGCGAGGCAGTCGTTAGAGAATCCAAGGCTATTGAGTCTGCCGATAAGAATACAGTGATTGACAGAGTCGAAAGCCTTGGCCAGGTCGATGAAGACGGCTGCACAGTACTGTATTGTATCGATGGTGGTTATGGTATCATTTATGTCCTTGAGCGTGGCTGAGGTGCAACCCTGACCAGCTCGGAAACCGGATTGCACAGTGAAGAAGGTACGGTGGGATTCAAAATGGTCAGTGATCTGTTTATTATAATAATAGATACTGTTGCTATGTGTCTAAACTCTGCCACTCTTCGTTGTACAAGCATCTATATTAGTCTTTGTGGTTAAGCCCTGGCTGTTGTGAGTGTGTGCTTGCAGGCTGGGTCTGAGTCAGACCGAAACTAGATAAAGAGAAGTAACCACTGTCTGGTTTTGACATGTTGATCTTGTGTGACAGTGGACAATGCGAATGAATTCACATAAGCTACTGTACTAGGTTGTCTTATAAGGTAACCTCAGCTTATTGATACACACACACATTGACGTAGGTGATCATACCACTAGAGAGTGATCACATGTATATAATCAGCTGTGCCCTTAGGTTGGGTGCAGAACTTACTCTGAAACACACATGCTGTGTTCCCGTTGTCAACTTCTGTCTGCAATTGCATTAATAAATGAATGATTGATTTACTTAAAGATAATGTCTGATTACTGATTTCACCAATAAGCAACTGATTGACAAGGAACAAGGAACCTGCCCCGACATCACCACCATGGATGTTTAAGGTATATATTCTATCAAGTGTTAATGTCACCACCATGGATGTTTAAGGTATATATTCTACCAAGTGTTCATGTCACCACCATGGATGTTTAAGTTATATATTCTACCAAGTGTTAATGTCACCACCATGGATGTTTAAGTTATATATTCTACCAAGTGTTAATGTCACCACCATGGATGTTTAAGTTATATATTCTACCAAGTGTTAATGTCACCACCATGGATGTTTAAGTTATATAGTCTACCAAGTGTTAATGTCACCACCATGGATGTTTAAGTTATATATTCTACCAAGTGTTAATGTCACCACCATGGATGTTTAAGTTATATAGTCTACCAAGTGTTAATGTCACCACCATGGATGTTTAAGTTATATAGTCTACCAAGTGTTAATGTCACCACCATGGATGTTTAAGTTATATAGTCTACCAAGTGTTAATGTCACCACCATGGATGTTTAAGTTATATAGTCTACCAAGTGTTAATGTCACCACCATGGATGTTTAAGTTATATAGTCTACCAAGTGTTAATGTCACCACCATGGATGTGTAAGTTATATATTCTACCAAGTGTTAATGTCACCACCATGGATGTTTAAGTTATATAGTCTACCAAGTGTTAATGTCACCACCATGGATGTTTAAGTTATATAGTCTACCAAGTGTTAATGTCACCACCATGGATGTTTAAGTTATATAGTCTACCAAGTGTTAATGTCACCACCATGGATGTGTAAGTTATATATTCTACCAAGTGTTAATTTCTATCCTACTGTGATACTTGTGAGTTGATGTGATGTTCTGATGATTTCTAACAGAAACACCTTGATGTTGTTTTGTTCTTTTCTGATTCTACTTGAATAAACTCAAGACTTGAATGTAGTTTGTAGTCATTTACTTCCATATAGGGTCGTTGTTTACAGACACAGCTGTAGGCTGACCTGACCCCAACCTGACCCCAACAATGACCCCTACCTGATCCCAACCCTGACCCCAACCTGACCCCAACCTGACATACAGCATCAGATCTGTCGAAGAGGGGGGAGAAGGGAGGAAGAGAGAAACTGGGGGGGAGAGGAGGAAGAGAGCAACTGGGGGAGGAGGGAGGGAGAGAGAGATGAGAGAGATATGACTTACTCACTGACAGACTGGGTTTTGGAGGAGACAGGGGAGGAGAGAGAGAGAGAGACAAACATTTAAATCCAGCTTCTACACCACATCCCCCCTTCTCTTGCTCTAACATAAGACCTCATCAGTACTCATTTTGGGTGCTGGTACTGTTTATATTGAGGTGCTGGAACATTAAGCCAATATTCTATAAGAGGTGAACTCAAGCAGTAGAAAGTTGGAGGTGATATTATAGGACACACTATGTGAACTTTGCTGCTCTGTCAGCAGTTTCCTGTGGAGTTTTTCTAATGTCAGTGTTTCCTGTAGGTAGGTGGGTTTTACTGATCTTATCTGCTTAAAAGTTTGTCACATCATAGAAGTAAGGAAGTAATGAAATAGAAGTCATATAGCCTAGCAGTATTTCTCAGAAGGGGGAGGGAGAGGAGAGAGAGAGAGAGAGATGAGAGAGAGGACATACTGACAGACTGGGTTGGTAGAAGGAGACAGGGGAGGAGGGAGAGATAGATGAGAGAGAGAGATAGGACTTATTGACAGACTGGGTTGGTAGAAGGAGACAGGGGAGGAGGGAGAGATAGACTGACATTTAAATCAGCTGAATATATTTGTATCACTGACTTCTCACCAGTGATGTCATCATAACCAGTAACCTGTTCCTCTCTTGGCCCAGCCCGACCCTGACATATAGCATCAGGCCTGTTGAGTTGACTTGGGTAACAGACCTCTAGCCTCTACACCACATCCCCCCTTCTCCTGCTCTAACATGAGACCTCATCAGTACTCATTTTGGGTGCTGGTACTGTTTATATTGAGGTGCTGGAACATTAAGCCAATATTCTATAAGAGGTGAACTCAAGCAGTAGAAAGTTGGAGGTGATATTATAGGACACACTATGTGAACTTTGCTGCTCTGTCAGCAGTTTCCTGTGGAGTTTTTCTAATGTCAGTGTTTCCTGTAGGTAGGTGGGTTTAACTGATCTCATCTGCTTAAAAGTTTGTCACATCATAGAAGTCAGGAAGTAATGAGAGAGAAGTCATATAGCCAAGCAGTATTTTCCACACTTCAGTCGACTCTGCATGACAGTGACCCCAGTTAGAGACAGATATGATACCTGCAGTGGTACTGACCATCCTGTTGTGGAGCACAGGTAGGAGACTGTTATGTTGATATACACTTGTGACAGTTACTGAGATATGTTTTTATATTGTAAGATATATTATAATTTGCAGGGCTAGTAAAATAACATGCAACTGGAAGCAGTCAGTAAAAATGTGTCTCAAAGCAGGACAATGATGTGATCACCTGTAAATGTACTTTACTGTAGCCTAACTGTCCATCTGGGGACAGGCACTAATGTCAGTTAAGATGTGATGGTGTCTTGCATCTGACTGTTGTATTTTCAGTGTGTCAATGATTGATTGAATCTGTCTCTATGTAAATGAATGAGAGTATATATTATGTATCTATTTAATATTGGTCATATGTTAGAGTAGGAGAAGGGAGGGGTGTAGATACTAAAGGTCTATGAGCTGAGTCAAGATCAACAGGTCAAACACTATATGTCACGAAGAGAAAGAGAAGATGTGCGAGAAAGAGAGAGAGAGAGATGAGCAAAGTGAGAGGGAGGAGAGAGGAGGGGTGGGGAGAGCAGAGGAGAGAGTAGTGGAGGGAAGGGGACAGAGGAGGGTAGGGGAGAGAGGGGGGTAGGGGAGAGAAAAGGGGAGTGGAGAGATAAGGGGAGAGAAAGAGAGGTGGAGGGGAGAGAGAAGGGGAGGTGAAATTTGTGGAGTAGAGAGAAAGAAAGAGAAGGGGAGGGGAGAGAGGAGGGGAGGGGATTATTGTGGAGGAGAGAAAGTGTCAAGGAAGGACTCCACTAGGGCCCTCTCAGTCAGCTGGTGTGTGTAGGATAGTGTGAGATGTGTGTACAAAAAGTAGAAGTACAAATTTCAAGGGAAATGAACTAAAGTGATAAATCTAGTCCTAGGTTATATTTACTGTGGTGTTTGTTCTCCACTGGTTACCCTGTTCTCATCACAACAGGTCACACATTCTGCTGACATGATTGAACACTGTGGTATTTTACCTAACAGATACGGGAGCGTGTCAATATTATATATTTTTTCAAATCATTTTGGGGTCCTTGTAATCTGAGGGAAATATGTGTCTCTTATATCGTCGTACATTTGGCAGGAGGTTAGAAAGTACAGCTCAGTTTCCACCTCATTTCGTGGCAGTGGGCACATAGCCTGTCTTCTCTCTGCCTGTGGCGACCTCTCTCAATAGCAAGGCTATGCTCACTGAGTCTGTACATTGTCCATATTAAAAATATTCTTACAATCTCAGTTTTAGACATATATCACAGTGTCAAGGCATATAAACTAACAGAGCAAACAACACAATTATCACAACACATAGGTTGTAATATGGCTTTTATCTGGATTGGCTTCCCCAGTGATTTTACCCAGAACCCACTTCTGCTTGCAGGGCCGCCTGGACGCCAGATCTCCACCAGTCTAGTACATAACTAAACTCTCTCCCTGACCCCCACCAGTCTAGTACGTAACTCAACTCTCTCCCTGACCCCCACCAGTCTAGTTCATAACTCAACTCTCTCCCTGACCCCAACCAGTCTAGTTCATAACTCAACTCTCTCCCTGACCCCAACCAGTCTAGTACATAACTCAACTCTCTCCCTGACCCCCACCAGTCTAGTTCATAACTCAACTCTCTCCCTGACCCCCACCAGTCTAGTTCATAACTCAACTCTCTCCCCGACCCCCACCAGTCTAGTTCATATATAAACTCTCTCCCTGACCCCCACCAGTCTAGTACATAACTCAACTCTCTCCCCGTCCCCCACCAGTCTAGTACATAACTCAACTCTCTCCCCGACCCCCACCAGTCTAGTATATAACTCAACTCTCTCCCCGACCCCCACCAGTCTAGTACATAACTTGTTAGCTGATGAAACAATATACAACATAATCTTGTTACCATGTGATGCACATTCAGATGTCACATTCAGATGTCACATTCAGATGTCACATTCAGATGTCATAAAACAGCACTGCAGAGCTCTCCCTGTCCTATGCCGTGCCTTGATTGTATTACTGTTGATGATGTCTGGAAATGTGCATGTACACCCTGGCCCATCTACTGTTGCTAAACCCAATTCTGACTTGTGCTCTGATATCTGCTTCACTGATTTCTGCTCTCGTAAAACCCTGTTTTTCTGCATGTTAACACTCAAAGCTTATTACCTGAAATGGATCAATTGAAAATGTGGGTTCACAGCTCCAATCCAGATGTGTTGGTCATTACTGAGACATGGTTAAGGAAGAGTATTTTGAATACTGATGTTAACCTTTCTGGTTATACATTTTTTTCGGCAAGACAAATCTTCCAAAGTTGGTGGAGTGGCAATCTTTATCAAGGATCACCTTCAGTGCTCGGTTGTCTCTACCAAGTCTGTCCCCAAACAAATTGATTTGCTGGTTTTAAACATGACACTTTCAAATAGCTCTTTGTTGACTGTTGCTGGGTGCTATCGTAGTCCATCAGCACCGGCCTGTACCCTACCATACATAAAGGGAACATTTTGACATTTGCAAATGTACAAAACATCACCAATCACGACGTGGCCTTTTCTCGTAACGGAAAAGATTTCGAAGACGAAACTTGGTGAGCATAGGTTTGGCATAATGGGCAGTTGGCCCCGAACAAGACGGTGTCGAGGCCTCAACGCTTTTTGAGTTATGGCCATTTTTCTGGGATTAAAGGTCAAAAACGAAAATAGATCGCTAATTTGACCGCGTCACGTCAAAGTACATAAGCCTACACTGTCAGGAAAAAAAGAACCAGCAATTTATCTATCGTAAATTAAGAGAAATTGTACATTGTACAATTCATGTTGTTCACAAAAATGAGCTTTTTTTCCCAAAAAGTTACAGATCCAGTTGCAGCGTGTTCAGACGAACATTTTTTAAGTGGGTTTCAAAGTTCTGCGAGAATTCTGTGATTGTCTGTGATTTTCTGAAATAACACACACTCATTTAACCCTCTGTAAATAAGTCAGTTTTCAAAACTTCATATGTGTGATTAGGCAACCCTCATGAACTGTAAATCAGTCATTTCTCCAAACAGATGTCAAAGAAAAGCTCTCTCTCACACACACGCACGCACGCGCACGCACACACACACACACACACACACACACACACACACACACACACACACACACACACACACACACACACACACACACACACACACACACACACACACACACACACACACAGCAAGGATGGAGTGACAAAGTGAGGTGCTTAAAGACACACAGAGCCTGCAATGGCATTACCATTATCTCTAGACTGTGCCAAGTTCAACAAGATGCCCCGCTTGACCGTAGCTCGCTCGGTCTGAGCGCTGCGACAGTGACAAGAGAAGGCCCAAAATGAAGCCTGGACCTAAATTTCAAGTCTTTTGCTTTTGGGAGACAACGCGAGAGAGAACCGTTAAGGTTAGAAGCACAATTTTACCTCAGGAATGTTCCTGAGGTCCTCCGATCTGTGCAAACCTTGACTGTGTGGCATTAACCCTTAACAGTGAAAACAGTTTTTTTTTATCTCACAGTTTACAATGACATCTCTCCCCATATGAATACATTGCCTGCTCCTCTAAATTCAACCTGAAGCCTATGTGGGTTTTGAAAGCTTTATGAACCTGTCTTCAATGACAATCCATCAGGCCACTATGAGGTCTACCTGTGTTGATTCTAAGCTTCCTGGAGCAACCGGAAGTGGTTAAAATCACCCTAAAGTGATTTGCCATACCCAACCTGCAGTTTGAGAGAAATAGTGCATTCAACCCTGTGTAAATCCGTCAGTTCTTAACGTAAATAATTAAAACTCAGGATTCTGTAAAAGCCTACCATAATGAGGATATGTTTTTACTTTTAGCTTCCTGTGCCAACCGGAAGTGCCATAATTGGGGTCAAAGGGGCTGTTTCGAAGGGTTAAAAAAGTCAGATCTTTCCAAAACTTCATATGTGTGATTAGGCAACCCTCATGAACTGTAAATCAGTCATTAATCCCATCAGATTTCCAAGAAAAACTCACACACCCACACAGCAAGGATGGAGTGACACACTGTGGGGCTTAGAGACAGACAGTGCCTGCAATAGTTACTTTTGTTCAAACTATTAAAGAACCGTTAGACCTAGAGCTCTGAAACTTTAGAAGCCTGTTATAGAGCTCAGGTCAATAGTGCACGGTGACTTATGTGGCTCTAGAAGGTTCTCAGACCGATAAACAGTCTCGTACATTTGCAATAACTTCAATTCATTTGGACCAT
Source organism: Salvelinus namaycush (assembly GCF_016432855.1). NCBI lineage: Eukaryota > Metazoa > Chordata > Actinopteri > Salmoniformes > Salmonidae > Salvelinus > Salvelinus namaycush. The sequence goes on from NW_024061154.1 coordinate 83,366, forward strand.
TACGAAAATAATGACAATTAGAAAAGTCCCAGAGTCGCAAGACTAGGTGCATTGAAACCGGCTCGGCCCATAGAGACGGACCCCAACGTTTCTGTCCGATAGCTCATTCAAGGACCCCGTAGCAAGGCATGGAAAAAAGTGGATTTTCAGCACCAATTAAGGTCTTGCTCGGGCACCGAATAACCTATCAAGCCGAAACTCGGGATTCAGGGTCACCTCACATAGGTCTACACATAATGTCAGAACTGGACCCGCAGCTAGAACGTAACTGTGTGTTTTATGTTTTTATTATGTTTTAAACTGAAGGCGCTGTGAATTATGGGCCTGCTCTGAAATATGTGATAGTTGGCTTCTAAATGAGTTGGAAAAAGTGGGTTAGGTGTCTGATGGTATCAGTTTGGTGTCTGAAAATATCTAATTGACTGATGGACACTGACTTGCTAGTTGACTTTTGTACATTTGCAGTATGTTTAAACAGTGATGTACCATCACCAAAATGACATTCTGAAATCAACACCAATGAGCGATGGAGAGGAACCAGAATCACTGCACGGCCATCCCGAGATCATCGGCCCAGTCAATTTCGCATTCCTGCAGTTTTTTTGAGCATGTCAAATTCGTGATGGCAATTGCCCATTGAAACATATTGCAAATGGACAGCCATGCACCTGGTGATTACAATGCCTTTAGGGGAGCAAGGGGTCAATGGTTGGGTAGGGAGCACCCCCCTCCCGTGCCCATCCAATAGGGTGCGCCCCTTGTCATTTTGGACGTTTAAAAAATAAAAATAACATTATTTTCGACTTTTGACTTCCTATGAAATCATATTGCAAATGGACAAAACATATGCCTTATGGACAAGTTTAAAAAAAATTGATAACAAAATTTGACAAAAGTATGTTCATACAGTTCTTATACATGTGTAATTGACATAAAAATCTAAAGAATTTCTTTTGTAATGCAACCGCTGTGTCAGATTTCAAAAAAACTTTACGGAAAAAGCATACCATGCAATAATCTGAGGTCGGAGCTCAGAGCCCAAACCAGCCAAAAGAAATATCTGCAGAAATAGCATTATAAATATTCACTTACCTTTGATAAACTTCATCAGAATGCACTCCCAGGAATCCCAGTTCCACAATAAATGTTTGTTTAGTTCGATAAAGTCCATAATTTATGTCCAAATAGCTTCTTTTGTTCGGGCGTTTGGTAAACAAATCAAAACCAGCGGAAAGGTTGGACGAAAATTAAAAAAAGTTATATTACTGGTCGTAGAAACATATCAAACTATGTATAGAATCAATCTTTAGGATGTTTTTATCATAAATGTTCAATAATGTTCCAACCGGAGAATTCCATTGTCTGTAGAAAAGCAATGGAACGAGAGCTACTTCTCATGTGAATGCGTGTGACTGAGCTCGAGGCTGCTGGCAGACCTCTGACTCATTCCCCTCTCATCCAGCCCCCCTTCATAGTAGAAGCATCAAACAATGTTCTAAAGACGGTTGACATCTAGTGGAAGCCCTAGGTAGTGCAACATAACCAATATCCCACTGTATATTCAATAGGGGCTCAGTTTAAAAACTACAAACCTCAGATTACCCACTACCTGTTTGGATTTTTTCTCAGGTTTTTGCCTGCCATATGAGTTCTGTTATACTCACAGACATCATTCAAACAGTTATAGAAACTTCAGAGTGTTTTATATTCAATACTAATAATAAAATGCATATATTAGCATCTGGGACTGAGTAGGAGGCAGTTTACTCTGGGCACGCTTTTCATCCAAAAGTGAAAATGCTGACACCTAGCCCAAACAGGCCATTCTACTGCCAATGTTTGTCTATGGAGATTGCATCTGTCAGGAAGGGGTGTGACTGAAATAGAATCCACTAATTTGAAGGGGTGTCCACATACAATCAATCACTAATCAATCACATTTATTTATTTACTTCTTACATCAGGTGATGTCACAAAGTGCTGTACAGAAACCTAAAACCCAAGATGTTCAAATGTTCATAGATGACCAGCAGGGTCAAATAATAATAATCACAGTGGTTGACGAAGGTGCAACAGGTCAGGAGTAAATGTCAGTTGGCTTTTCATACCCGATCATTCAGAGTATCTCTACCGCTCCTGCTGTCTCTAGAGAGTTGAAAACAGCAGGTCTGGGACAGGAAGCACGTCCGGTGAACAGGTCAGGGTTCCAGAGCCGCAGGCAGAACAGTTGAAACTGGAGCAGCAGCATGGCCAGATGGGGACAACATTTGAAGGGGTGTCCACATACTTTTGTATATATAGTGTATGTACACATGGGTTTGTTGCACCATCCCAACGATAAGCCTGTCTTCCCCATCACATCATGAAAGGTCATGTTGATGTTCATTTAACCTCTGTCTCTCTCTTCCCCTGACTCCTCCCTTTCTCCTTTGTTTCTCTCTGTCTCTCTGTCTCTATCTCTCTCGTTCTCCTTTGTTTCTCTCTGTCTCTCTCTCTCTTTCTCCTCTGTCTCTCTCGTTCTCCTCAGATCTCCAGGCTCAAAGCGTCAGTCCACCAGGTAGGTAGAGTATAAATCTACAGTGATTATAGTAGTTCAATATTAGTCAACTTTATTATCCCACATGGAGAAATTCATGTGTCCATACAAACCATTCTAAAACCCAAAAACAAGTACTGTTTTATGGAACTGCTGTTAGAATAACAGAATCACTGTCATTATCTGTCCTCACCACTGTGTTTTCCTCTCTGCTGTTTACAGCTGAACTCTCAGTCAGACTGGTGAATGGAACCACTTCCTGTTCTGGGACAGTGGAAGTCTTCTCCAGAGGAGAGTGGTTGGGTCTATGTACTGGGTGGTGGAGCATGAGAGAGGCTAAGGTTGTGTGTAGAGAGCTGGACTGTGGGAATCCTGTAGCTGAATCTAGAGGACCTCTATTTGAAGAGGGAAGAAGAGGAATCAGACTATTTAGCAGATGTGATGGAAATGAGTCTACTATTAGACAGTGTGACAACATAGGAGGACCTGGTGACTGTGATGGTAGATATTATCATCATGTGATCTGTTCAGGTAAGAGACTGGTCATATTGAGAGATTTATTTGTACATTATACAATATTAACATGTATCGTGTGTTTTTTATTTCATTTAAAGAGAGGGAGAGATGTTAGATGTATTTAAACATTATATTTGTGTTTGTCATATTGGTTTATGGGAGATGTTCATGGGCAGATCATTGTAGTTCAGATGGTACTGAAGTGAAGCTGCCTGCTGGATGTCCAGCTGTTTATTTTCTATAAAGTGAAGTGAACTTATTCCTGCCTCCTGCCTGCATTATTCCCAACCCTATCCTGAGTGACTAAGAACCCATTTCTACCTCTTACAGTATCAAACATAGCAAACTACAATCTTTTATCCAACATATTTGTGTTTAGTCCTTGACAGTGTCATCAACAAAACTGACTGAATGTTCAACCAACTCTTTTTCTCCAGAGTCTGTGCGGCTTGTGGATGGAGCTGGTCTCTGCTCTGGGAGAGTGGAGGTGAAGTCCAATCAGTCCTGGGCCTCAGTGTGTGAAGCTGACTTTGACCGGCAGGATGCAGAGGTAGTCTGTGGGGAGCTTGGCTGTGGGGCTCCTGCAGCTCTACAGGGGGGGCTCTATGGAGAAGGTGAGGGTCAGACCTGGGATAAAGAGTTCCAGTGTAAAGGCAATGAGTCCCTTCTCCTGGACTGTGACACCTCAGACAGAAAAAACAACACCTGCCTACCTGGTAATGCTGTTGGACTCACCTGCTCAGGTAAGAAACAGTTTGTCACTCAATCAACATTGTTTCTCACCTGGAGTGAAGAATATGAGAGACAATATACAGTTGCGAGAACAAGTAATTGATACACTGCCGATTTTACAGGTTTTCCTACTTACAACGCATGTAGAGGTCTGTCATTTTTATCATAGGTACACTTCAACTGTGAGAGACGGAATCTAAAACAAAAATCCAGAAAATCACATGGTATGATTTTTAATTAATTAATTTGCATTTTATTGCATGACATAAGTATTTGATACATCAGAAAAACAGAACCTTTGTTTGCAATTACAGAGATCATAAGTTTCCTGTAGTTCTTGACCAGGTTTGCACACACTGCAGCAGGGATTTTGGCCCACTCCTCCATACAGACCTTCTCCAGATCCTTCTGGTTTCGGGGCTGTCGCTGGGCAATACGGACTTTCAGCTCCCTCCAAAGGTTTTCTATTGGGTTCAGGTCTGGAGACTGGCTAGGCCACTCCAGGACCTTGAGATGCTTCTTACGGAGCCACTCCTGTCACGAATCCCGCTTCCTGAGTCTGTTTTTGCCTGTGTTCTGTCCTGGAGTGTTTTTTCCGGTGTCCTGGAACGCACCCTGTCTGGTTGCCGGGCGACGTAGCTAGTTGGAGGATCTCTGAGTACCCGCACCTGTATCCCATCAGCTATCTGCACACCTGGTCCTGATCATCACCCCTCCACTTCATAAGCGCTGACCTGACATCCATTCCCTGTCGGATCGTTAGCCATGAACAGTATGTTGTGCCAGCGTATCAGCCTCCAGTTTGATAGAGTTTGTTTTGTACGTCTTGCTTGCCTTGAACTTACCTCCGTTTTTTCTGTCTACAGTCATTCACCCGGAACACTCATCCCATCCCTACCTGGTCGTCGGTGACTTCAGTTACTTCCTTGGATCTGCTTACTCAATTCCATCAACTCACCTCCGCTGCCCGCTCCGCTACTTGGATTTTTCTATCACTACATTTAAACTTGTAAATAAATACTCACCTTCGTCTTACTCTCCTTGTCCTGGTCTGCTTCTGGGTTCTACTTTAGAGAACCGTGACAACTCCTTAGTTGCCCTGGCTGTGTGTTTCGGGTCGTTGTCATGCTGGAAGACCCAGCCACGACCCATCTTCAATGCTCTTACTGAGGGAAGGAGGTTGTTGGCCAAGATCTCGCGATACATGGCCCCATCCATCCTCTCCTCAATACGGTGCAGTCGTCCTGTCCCCTTTGCAGAAAAGCATCCCCAAAGAATGATGTTTCCACCTCCATGCTTCACGGTTGGGGTTGTGTTCTTGCCGTTGTACTCATCCTTCTTCTTCCTCCAAACACGGCGAGGGGAGTTTAGACCAAAAAGCTCTATTTTTGTCTCATCAGACCACATGATCTTCTCCCATTCCTCCTCTGGATCATCCAGATGGTCATTGGCAAACTTCAGATGGGCCTGGACATGCGCTACAGGATTTTAATCCATGATGGCGTAATGTGTTACTAATGGTTTTCTTTGAGACTGTGGTCCCAGCTCTCTTCAGGTCATTGACCAGGTCCTGCCGTGTAGTTCTGGGCTGATCCCTCACCTTCCTCATGATCATGGATGCCCCACGAGGTGAGATCTTGCATGGAGCCCCAGACCAAGGGTGATTGACCGTCATCTTGAACTTCTTCCATTTTCTAATAAGTGCGCCAACAGTTGTTGCCTTCTCACCAAGCTGCTTGCCTATTGTCCTGTAGCCCATCCCAGCCTTGTGCAGGTCTACACTTTTATCCCTGATGTCCTTACACAGCTCTCTTGTCTTGGCCATTGTGGAGAGGTTGGAGTCTGTTTGAGTGTGTGGACAGGTGTCTTTTATACAGGTAATGAGTTCAAACAGGTGCAGTTCATATAGGTAATGAGTGGAGAACAGGAGGGCTTCTTAAAGAAAAACTAACAGGTCTGTGAGAGCCGGAATTCTTACTGGTTGGTAGGTGATCAAATACTTATGTCATGCAATAAAATGCAAATTAATTACTTAAAAATCATACAATGTGATTTTCTGGATTTTTGTTTTAGATTCCGTCTCTCACAGTTGAAGTGCACCTATGATAAAAATTACGGACCTCTAAATGCTTTGTAAGTAGGAAAACCTGCAAAATCGGCAGTGGTTCAAATACTTGTTCTCCCCACTGTAGGTGTGTTTTAGTGAGAAAATAGTAAGATTACTGTCTCTCTCTTTTCTTTTCTCAGAGCCTGATGATGTGAGGCTGGTGGGAGGAGGCAGTCGCTGTGCTGGTGGAGTGGAGTGGTACGACCAGGGAGAGTGGAGGACTGTGGGAGCTGAGGACAGGGACCAGGAGGATGTAGCTGCAGTAGTGTGTAGACAGCTGGGTTGTGGCTCCACTGTTTCAGAACCATCTGGAAACACCACTAGAGGGTTTGGATTCATCTGTTCCGGGTCTGAGTCTTCACTGAGGGAGTGTAGGGGAATGTATTATCTCCATCCTGGACTCAGAGTGATCTGCTCAGGTAATAACAAGATACACTATATGGCCAAAAGTATGTGGACTTTAGTGGATTCAGCTATTTCAGCCACACCCATTGCTGACAGGTGTAAAAAATTGAGCACACAGCCATGCAATCTCCATAGACAAACATTGCCAGTAGATTGGACTTACTGAAGATCTCAGGGACTTAATGTGGCATGTCTAGGAGCAACAGCGGCTCAGCCGCGAAGTGGTAGACAACACAAGCTCACAGAACGGACCGCCGGGTGTTGAACCACGTAGAGCGTAAAAATAATCCTCTGTTGTAAAACTCACTGCTGAGTTACACATACTTTTGTCCATTTATTTTTATTTATTTAATTTAACCAGGAAGGGCTCATTGAGATTTAAAATCTCTTTTTCAAGAGCGTCCTGGCCAAGATAGGCAGCACCAAGTCATTACAAAAATTACAGACAAACAACATGAAAAACTACAAGTAATCTAGTAAAAACCATAGAATTCCCAAGAGTATAACAAAATCAAAAACAGCAAATTAAAAACATTGACAGGTCAGGGAATCAGTCTCAAGATCATTCATCAGTGATTTAAAAATACCAATCGGTAAGTTCTTCCAGTTTAAAAGTATTTTGTAAGGCGTTCCAACACTATGGCGCAGAGTACATAAAAGCCCTTTTACCAAATTCAGTTCGGACATTTGGAACAGTTAGCAGGATAAAGTCCAGCGAATGAAGAGAGTACCCACCACATTTCTGAACAATAAAAATGCCCAAATTAAAAGGTAGTAAACCCAAAATGGCTTTATAAATAAAAAATATATAAGTAACTGAGCCTACGATGAACTAGAGAAGGCCAGTCAACCCTGGTATACAAAGTGACTGAGCATACGATGAACTAGAGAAGGCCAGCCCTGGTATACAAAGTGACTGAGCATACGATGAACTAGAGAAGGCCAGCCAACCCTGGTATACAAAGTGACTGAGCCTACGATGAACTAGAGAAGGCCAGTCAACCCTGGTATACAAAGTGACTGAGCCTACGATGAACTAGAGAAGGCCAACCAACCCTGGTATACAAAGTGACTGAGTCTACGATGAACTAGAGAAGGCCAGCCCTGGTATACAAAGTGACTGAGCCTTCGATGAACTAGAGAAGGCCAACCAACCCTGGTATACAAAGTGACTGAGTCTACGATGTACTAGAGAAGGCCAGTCAACCCTGGTATACAAAGTGACTGAGCCTACGATGAACTAGAGAAGGCCAACCAACCCTGGTATACAAAGTGACTGAACCTACGATGAACTAGAGAAGGCCAGTCAACCCTGGTATACAAAGTGAATGAGCCTATGATGAACTAGAGAAGGCCAGTCAACCCTGGTATACAAAGTGAATGAGCCTATGATGAACTAGAGATGGCCAGCCCTGGTATACAAAGTGACTGAGCCTACGATGAACTAGAGAAGGCCAGTCAACCCTGGTATACAAAGTGACTGAGCCTACGATGAACTAGAGAAGGCCAGCCAACCCTGGTATACAAAGTGACTGAGCCTACGATGAACTAGAGAAGGCCAGTCAACCCTGGTAAACAAAGTGACTGAGCCTACGATGAACTAGAGAAGGCCAGCCAACCCTGGTATACAAAGTGACTGAGCCTACGATGAACTAGAGAAGGCCAGCCAACCCTGGTATACAAAGTGAATGAGCCTATGATGAACTAGAGATGGCCAGCCCTGGTATACAAAGTGACTGAGCCTACGATGAACTAGAGAAGGCCAGTCAACCCTGGTATACAAAGTGACGGAGTCTACGATGAACTAGAGAAGGCCAGTCAACCCTGGTATACAAAGTGACTGAGCCTACGATGAACTAGAGAAGGCCAGTCAACCCTGGTATACAAAGTGACTGAGCCTACGATGAACTAGAGAAGGCCAGTCAACCCTGGTATACAAAGTGACTGAGCCTACGATGAACTAGAGAAGGCCAGCCAACCCTGGTATACACAGTGACTGAGCCTACGATGAACTAGAGAAGGCCAGCCAACCCTGGTATACAAAGTGACTGAGTCTACGATGAACTAGAGAAGGCCAGTCCTGGTATACAAAGTGCGCAAGGGTTTTGCAGTTGAAAATAAATCTCAGAGTGACATGGTAAAGGGTGTCAATTGATCTCAAACACTTAGCGGAAGCATTCATATATAAAATATCCCCATAGTCTAGTATCCCCATAGTCTAGTCCATGTATTATATCTCCTTCCTGGACTCACAGTGATCTGCTAAGGACATATCAACATATTATCATTATATTCAACTGATTTCCTTCATTCATACAACTTCCTCTGCACCTCTCATGATGACTGTTTAACTTGTCAGTCTGCTTTACAAAATAGATCACTTAGTCAAGTAGGAATCAAATACAACTTAAATATCCCAGAATGCTTTTGTATTTGAGTGTTCTCAGTGAACGTCTCTACTCACTACCACTGTCACATGTCATGTTATTGTCATATCTAAATGAGGAAAGTAGTTGAGGAGCTACGTTTTCTTTTTCTCTCCTCTTGTTCCAGATGTCCTGCTTAAGCCTGATATCAACATATGTTGTCTCAGTGACTGTAGGCCCACTACTCATGTTGCCCTGTGAGGGAGGGTGGCTGGCACTGTTACACGCTGATGTTATTGTCATATCTATAGGAAACTAGTTGAAGAGGTTTTTCTTCTTCTCTTTTACTGTTACAGATCTCCTGGTCCAGCCTGATATCTCCCTGACTGACTCAATGGGAGGGGTCTCCAGGGGCCACCAGGGGCCCGAGATGTTCAGGGGCTACAGCTTCACCATCACCTGCTCCACTCAGCCACAGTACCCAGGAGGCTCCTTCCTCCTCACGTTCACCGGCTCCAACAGAACCCAGACCCAGCCAGCTGTCAATCACTCTGCTGCCTTCCTCTTCCCTGCTGCAGATGACTCCCACCAAGGGAACTACAGCTGTGTTTATGACAATTATGTTTTCTCTCATAACTTCTCCTCTGAGAGTGAGCTCCTCTCCCTCACCATCACAGGTAACTGAACATGAACCAGACTTAACTTTGTCATTGACAGATTTCCCACAGATCTATGTGATGATGATCAGTCCCCTCATCAAAGGTGTTTCTGTTTGCAGCCTCTCCTCTGCCAGCCTTCATCATCAGACACGTTGTAGTGCTGCTGATCCTACTAACAGCCATCACCACCTCCTACCTGTACTACAAGGTAAAGACATTTACTCAGACGTTACAAGTCATTTAAACTAGAGGGAGAGGGTGAGGAGAAAAGGGAGGGAGAGAGAATGGAGATACTACAGAGTAAATGACTATCTGTTGGTGCTGTGTCTCCCTAGCCCACCAGGAGGCAGAAGAGAGTGAACAGGGTGAGCAGCATGGATCTTTATGTCAATGCCATGGAGATTGTCTCTCTGAGCTCCAGAGCTGAAGCTGGACCGGGAGAGGAGAGAGCAGCCCAGGGGACGGAGTAGGAGTAGAATGAAGCTGACCCTACATGCTGATCTTAGATCAGTTTTGTGTTTTAAATCGATGGTCAGCAGTGGACTGGTGTTTAAAATGTGGTGACAAACCTGAAGTGGTTCTAATTTTAATAACAAGTTCAGTATTAGTTTATCTTTCTAGAACCTTGGAAGAAATCTGAAATGAGTGACTGCAACCACCATTATTCCTTTTAGTTTAGTTTTTACCACCAGGGTAACATGGGGTTCTGGGTAATATGGGGTTTTGGGTAACATGGGGTTCTGGGTAACATGGGGTTCTGGGTAACATGGGGTTTTGGGTAATATGGGGTTTTGGGTAATATGGGGTTTTGGGTAACATGGGGTTTTGGGTAATATGGGGTTTTGGTAACATGGGGTTTTGGTAACATGGGGTTTGGGTAACATGGGGTTTTAGTAACATGGGTTTTGGGTAACATGGGGTTTTGGGTAACATGGGGTTTTGGGTAACATGGGGTTTTGGGTAAACTTGGGGTTTTGATTATTTTAAGTGAGTAGCTCAATTACGTCTGTTTTGTGTTCCAGAATGTATTGCTTTTACTTTTGTCTTCATGTCTTTATCTTATTTAGTGTCTCTTAGATTCTTTATCTTATTTAGTGTTCTCTTAGAATCTTTATCTTATTTAGTGTTCTCTTAGATTCTTTATCTTATTTAGTGTCTCTTAGATTCTTTATCTTATTTAGTGTCTCTCAGATTCTTTATCTTACTTAGTGTCTCTTAGATTCTTTATCTTATTTAGTGTCTCTTAGATTCTTTATCTTATTTAGTGTCTCTTAGATTCTTTATCTTATTTAGTGTCTCTTAGATTCTTTATCTTATTTAGTGTCTCTTAGATTCTTTATCTTATTTAGTGTCTCTTAGATTCTTTATCTTATTTAGTGTCTCTTAGATTCTTTATCTTATTTAGTGTTCTCTTAGATTCTTTATCTTATTTAGTGTCTCTTAGATTCTTTATCTTATTTAGTGTCTCTCAGATTCTTTATCTTATTTAGTGTCTCTTAGATTCTTTATCTTATTTAGTGTCTCTTAGATTCTTTATCTTATTTAGTGTCTCTTAGATTCTTTATCTTATTTAGTGTCTCTTAGATTCTTTATCTTATTTAGTGTCTCTTAGATTCTTTATCTTATTTAGTGTCTCTTAGAATCTTTATCTTATTTAGTGTCTCTTAGATTCTTTATCTTATTTAGTGTCTCTTAGATTCTTTATCTTATTTATTGTCTCTTAGATTCTTTATCTTATTTAGTGTCTCTTAGAATCTTTATCTTATTTAGTGTCTCTTAGATTCTTTATCTTATTTAGTGTCTCTTAGATTCTTTATCTTATTTAGTGTCTCTTGGATTCTTTATCTTATTTAGTGTCTCTTAGATTCTTTATCTTATTTAGTGTCTCTTAGATTCTTTATCTTATTTATTGTATCTTAGATTCTTTATCTTATTTAGTGTCTCTTAGAATCTTTATCTTATTTAGTGTCTCTTAGATTCTTTATCTTATTTAGTGTCTCTTAGAATCTTTATCTTATTTAGTGTCTCTTAGAATCTTTATCTTATTTAGTGTCTCTCAGATTCTTTATCTTATTTAGTGTCTCTTAGATTCTTTATCTTATTTAGTGTCTCTTAGATTCTTTATCTTATTTAGTGTCTCTTAGATTCTTTATCTTATTTAGTGTCTCTTAGATTCTTTATCTTATTTAGTGTCTCTTAGATTCTTTATCTTATTTAGTGTCTCTTAGAATCTTTATCTTATTTAGTGTCTCTTAGATTCTTTATCTTATTTAGTGTCTCTTAGATTCTTTATCTTATTTAGTGTCTCTTAGATTCTTTATCTTATTTAGTGTCTCTTAGATTCTTTATCTTGAAGTGTCTCCATTATTAGTTAATGTATTATTATAATCATCTGGTCATTCTTTGTATTTTGAATTTTTTTTAATAAAGGGGTTTGTTGTTGTTGTTGTTTACATCTCATGATGTTATTGATTATAAATGTTATGATATTGATTATGATGAAGATTATTGTTATGATGTTGTTAGTAGTATATAGATAATGATGTTATTGATTATAAATGTTATGATATTGATTAGGATGTAGATTATTGTTATGATGTTGTTAGTAGTATATAGATAATGATGTTATTGATTATAAATGTTATGATATTGATTATTGATTATGAAGTAGATTATTGTTATGATGTTTCTCTCTAAACTGCCATGTAATCAACTGAATGCTTTTAATAAAATGACAGGTTGTCAGTCTTGTGTGATTTAATTATTAGACAGACTACAACATACAGTATGAATTAACTGAGATCAGTCTGTGTGATTCCACTCTTGGACAGACTACAACATACAGTATGAATTAACTGAGATCAGTCTGTGTGATTCCCCTCTTGGACAGACTACAACATACAGTATGAATTAACTGAGATCAGTCTGTGTGATTCCCCTCTTGGACAGACTACAACATACAGTATGAATTAACTGAGATCAGTCTGTGTGATTCCCCTCTTGGACAGACTACAACATACAGTATGAATTAACTGAGATCAGTCTGTGTGATTCCCCTCTTGGACAGACTACAACATACCGTATGAATTAACTGGTCATACATTTGGCAGGAGGTTAGGAAGTGCATCTCCGTTTCCACCTCATTTTGTGGGCTGTGTGCACATAGCCTGTCTTCTCTGGAGAGCCAGGTACCCACCTGTATATAGTCTTGCTATTGTTATTTTACTGCTGCTCTTCAATTACTTTTTACTCTTTAATTACTTGTTACAGGCCAACCCAAGCTGTACTGTTCAGTAGGATAATAGTAGACCAACCCAAGCTGTACTGGTCAGTAGGATAATAGTAGACCAACCCAAGCTGTACTGTTCAGTAGGATAATAGTAGACCAACCCAAGCTGTACTGTTCAGTAGGATAATAGTAGACCAACCCAAGCTGTACTGTTCAGTAGGATAATAGTAGACCAACCCAAGCTGTACTGTTCAGTAGGATAATAGTAGACCAACCCAAGCTGTACTGTTCAGTAGGATAATAGCAGACCAACCCAAGCTGTACTGGTCAGTAGGATAATAGTAGACCAACCCAAGCTGTACTGTTCAGTAGGATAATAGTAGACCAACCCAAGCTGTACTGTTCAGTAGGATAATAGTAGACCAACCCAAGCTGTACTGTTCAGAAGGATAATAGTAGACCAACCCAAGCTGTACTGTTCAGTAGGATAATAGTAGACCAACCCAAGCTGTACTGTTCAGACTTTTTTTTTACAGAAAAACAATGCAATTGTTCTAAGTCCATAACAATATTTAAACCAATCAGGAGACCACTTTTGAGGTTTGGGGAAAATCTAAGAAATGTACATTTTTGAGAGTAGTTCCCCTTTAATTCAAGTGTGCAGGAACCTAGCAATATTGTTGGATTAGCAGTGTTAATATAGTACAGAAATCTTATGTTTATTTGACTCTGATGATAAAGAAATAGAAAATATTCCTGTAAAGGACTGTGTTAAATATTTAGGAATACATCTGTCAAAAAACCACAGTCAGACAACATATGAATTTCTCTCCTAAAATTAAGAAAACCAAAAATATATTTAATAATTGTCTACAAAGAGATCTTTCTATACTTGGGAGAGTACTTCTGTCCAAGGCAGAGGGACTGTCTGGTTTTGTGTACCCCTCATCTTTGTTTGTAAATCCTGCTACTTGTAAAGAGATCAACAAGACCTTTCTTGTCTTCATCTGGAAAAATAAGTCTCACAAACTAAAGAAGTCAGTCCTCTGTAATAAAAGACCTGAAGGAGGTCTGGAAGTGTTGGACTTTGTGACATAAATAACACTTTCAAGATCAACTGGTTGACAAGATGTTTGATCAACACTGATTCAATATGGTATTTCATTCCAAATAATGTGTTTCATAAGGTGGGAGGTCTTAAATTTTTACTGAAATGTCATTATATTCCTGAAAGATTACCCGCTAAATTGGCTAGGTTTCACCAACAAGCTTTAAGGCCTGGAAAATATGTTTCCTACACAATTCTTCCCCACATAAAGCTCTTTTGTGGAATAATTCAGACATAACTGTAAGGAATAAGTCATTGTTCTACCCCAGCTGGCATGAGAGGAATAATGACTTTGTTCTTGATGTTTTTGACAACAGAGGTAATATTCTTACATATGAACAATTTATAACATTGAAAGAGTTTCCAATTCCTTTCAGTGTTTATTTCTGTGATCAAAGCCTTTCCCAGTGGTCTAACTACACTCATGAAAACTCATCTTAGCTTTGGTAAAGATCACAAAGTTTATCCAGAACTCAGATTGGAAGGCGTGGGCTTACTTGAGAAATCTTGTTGTAATAAATATATAAGACAAATTCTTCATTCACAAAACCAACTTCCACCGAGAGGAAAATGTTTCTGGAACATGCTTATTATTCCTGACATTGTCTGGAAAAATGCCTGGTTAAGGCCTTACAAATATTGTATACCAAACAAAGTTAAGGAAGTGCACTTTAAAATTTTACATAAGATACTGTATATCCATGTAATTCTATGATATCCAAATTTGTGGCTGTTGATGATATCTGCGTTTTCTGTGAAGAAAAGGTGAGAATCTGTCCCACTTGTTCTTTAACGTAAATTTGTCAGAATTTTGGGAAAACCTTGAAAAATACTTATTTACCATTATGAACACGACCCATGTTTTTGACATGAAAGATATAATATGTTACTATCGCAATGATAACAAGACCATTGAAATGATTGTTCATTTTTTTTATTCTTGTTGCCAAATACTTTATACACAAACAAAAATTCCAAAATCCTATACCAAAATTACACATTTTTCTGATTGAATTTAACTATTTTATAAAAACATTAATCCTAGTGAATAACAACAACAATAACATCCTCCTGAATTATTATAGATTTTTTCAGAGTGATTACAACTACACTAGAATAGTTAATTATTTATATTTTTTGTATGTTTTAGTATTTTCTTGTTAATACCTGTGTTCTGTTTTGTATGATGTAACAATGTAAATTGTAGATCTGCATTTTGAATAAAAAAATATATAAAATCAAATCAAATATAAAAAGAGGCACTTCTGCTGCGTCTCTTTCTGCTGACTGGAGGGGCAACGCAGTTGAGGAACCAAAAGTTTATTTTCATTTATTTCATAAAAGTGTAATATTATATTAAGTCGTTCAAAGAGAAGCATGTGTTGATTGATTTGTGTTTAATGAGTGATAATTTAAAACAAACTTTAGACCCACTACATATTTACATTGAACCATAGTTCTGACATGGATCATTTTGACCCCAGAGGCATATCTTTTATCAGAGCCAAAATGTGGTTTATTCCATTTTTCATGACTTTGTCAATCAACTTGTTCTTAATACATCTAAATCATGGTTTAGTGTTTCTGTATCAATATGGACTTTTAACAAATTCAAATCCTTTGTATTCCTACTACAATGGTAAAACATTCTACATTGTGACATCATTCAAATATTCTACATTGTGACATTTCATTGATATCATGAAACAACTACTTCATGTATGTATTTTCTGATGTTTGATCAGAGATCTTTTATCAGAGTATCTCTTGTGACATTGATCACAGCTATAAGATTTCTCTCCTGTGTGTGTTCTCTGGTGTAAAGTCAGATGGCTAGATGTAACAAATCTCTCCCCACATTGATCACAGCTATAAGGTTTCACTCCTGTGTGTGCTCTCAGATGTACTATCAGGCAGCTTGAGTGATTAAACATCTTCCCACATTGAGTACAGCTATAAGGTTTCTCTCCAGTGTGTGCTCTCAGATGTACTATCAGGCATCTTGAGTGATTAAACATCTTCCCACATTGAGTACAGCTATAAGGTTTCTCTCCAGTGTGTGCTCTCAGATGTACTATCAGGCAGCTTGAGTGAGTAAAACTCTTCCCACATTTTTCACAGCTATAAGGTTTCTCTCCAGTGTGAATTCTCATGTGTACTTTTAGTGATTCTGATCTTAAGTAACTCTTCCCACAATCAAAACAGTGGTGAGATTTCTCTCCTGTGTGTACTCGCTGGTGTATTTTAAGTTCTGATGAAGATTTGCAACCTTTCCCACAGTCAGAGCAGCAGTGAGATTTCTTCCCTGTGGGTCTCCTCTGGTGTTTCTTGAGGTGATATGATCGGGAGAGACTCTTCTCTACCTCGTCAGCTTCATGATGTTGTTGAGGCTCCCCAGAGGATCCACGATAGTCACGTCTCTCTCCTGTGTGAACAACAAGTCAGACAGATGGTTAAAGGCCCACAACAGCACAAATCCACTGTAAAAGGTGATGCCAACAGCGTAGCCATGATGTTGTACAACAATTGACGTCTGTAATGAATGTTAAAATTACTTGACAATTGTCTTAAGACAGTCAAGTGAGCAACAATAGTCACATTAGTCTTTTTTTCACATTAGTAGTAACATCAATGATTTTAGGCTAGAAAAAAGTCAAAGTTGTTGAAATCCTAAGCAGTGTGCCAGATGACTTTTGGTCTCCAATATAGGCCCCCTTTCTGTGTTTTCTAAAATTGCGACAAGGGCGATGCACATGCAATTTGGTTGCAGAAACACCTCCCTGATAATGCAGAAACCACTAGTTATGGATGTTGTATATCTGCCTGGAGCAAAAAAGGTGAGCAAAGATTTTAGTTTTTCCACAATGTATTCTGAATATGACAACACACTGTCAGTGCAAGATCAGGAGTGCTACTCAAGGAAACTCACATTAAGCTCTGTGTCTATTCACTAATTCACCACCGTGGGGGTAAACTCAGGGGAGTTCTCATAGGCTGACAACAAATATAGCCTCCATTTCCAGGTTGCTTATGAGTGCATTTCACACTACTTTGGATTATAATTGTAAGGTTCATTTGAATGTCCTGATTAATATAATGTTTATGTTTTTGTCAAAAATGTACTACTTTGTATTTAAAAACGACTTCAACCAGTAAAATGTTCTTTGGCTATTATTCTAAAATGGATGCCATTTAAAAAAAAAAGATCTATCTTCAGACAATACCCCATAATGACATCACAATACCCCATAATGACATCACACCAAAATAGTACCCCATAACAGTGAATAAAGTTTAGAAATGCTTGCTTACCAGGGAACTTTTGGCTAAACCAACTATATCATACTACGACCAATAAGCATACTACAAACTCAATGTACGTCACAAATAGTACAGTTAGTATGAGTATTCCAACACAGCTCAGGTCTCTGGGCTGCCAGTTTGTTTCTGTTTAAAACCTAGGTTGCCCCTTTAAAAAAGCCACGCAACAAACAACCAATCTGCAGTTGAAACAATAACAAAGCTGTCATTATTTTTTTACTCCAATGTTTAGAAACAAATTTCAGATTTCCCCTTTAACACCACACATCAGTCCCACCACTGCCTCTGTTTTTAACACAGTAACGGTACCTAAAGTTGAAGTCAAAAGTTTACATACACCTTAGCCAAATACATTTAATCTCATCACAATTCCTGACATTTAATCCTAGTAAAAATTCCCTGTCTTAGGTCAGTTAGGATCACCACTTTATTTTAAGAATGTGAAATGTCAAAATAATGGTAGAGAGAATTATTTATTTCAGCTTTTATGTCATCAAATTCCCAGTGGGTCAGAAGTTTACATCCACTCAATTAGTATTTGGTAGCATTGCCTTTAAATTGTTTAACTTGGGTCAAACATTTCGGTTAGCCTTCCACAAGCTTCCCACAATAAGTTGGGTGCATTTTGGCCCATTCCTCCTGACAGAGCTGGTGTAACTGTGTCAGGTTTGTAGGCCTCCTTGCTCGCACACGCTTTTTCAGTTCTGCCCACAAATTTTCTATATGATTAAGGTCAGGGCTTTGTGAGGGCCACTCCAATACCTTGACTTTGTTGTCCTTAAGCCATTTTGCCACAACTTTGGAAGTATGCTTGGGGTCATTGTCCATTTGGAAGACCCATTTGCGACCAAGCTTTAACTTCCTGACTGATGTCTTGAGATTTTGCTTCAATATATCCACATCATTTCCCCATCTCATGATGCCATCTATTTTGTGATGTGCACTACTCTCTCCTGCAGCAAAGCACCCCCACAACATGATGCTGCCACCGCCTTGCTTCACATTTGAGATGGTGAGCTTTGGCTTGCAAGCCTCCCAATTTTTCTTCCAAACAAAACGATGGTCATTATGGCCAAACAGTTCTATATTTGTTTCATCAGACCAGAGGACTTTTCTCCAAAAAGTATGATTCACTGATGTGGCCATCAACCTCCTCCTTCACATCTGACTCCTGATGATCAACCTCCTCCTTCACATCTGACTACTGATGATCAACCGCCTCCTTCACATCTGACTCCTGATGATCAACCTCCTCCTTCACATCTGACTCCAGTGATCAATCCAGAGCGTCTTCTTTTTTGGGGGAATCCCGATGGACGTCATCGAATAGGCCGTCATCACGACCACCAACAAGTTAATTGTCATTCAGGTTATCAATAGGAAGAGCATCAGCAATATGTCCTGTCTGGTAACTTGTCTCGTTCAATGGATTTACATTGGCAGGTGCACAGGGAGAAACCCCATTAAAAAAACTCAGTCGATCTCAAACTGTGGAAAAACTTTTGGAAGTCTTTATCAAAGTCTGTGGCCTGTGATATTGGGACAAATGATAGTCCCTTATTATACAAGCGACAAAATTCACAAATTCTACAGCACAACGGCAGAGTCATGGAGACTTTTGACTGGTACCATTATTTTCTCATGCAATTAGAGTAAGTTGTACCCAATTGGTTCTCTCTCTAGGTCATGCCAGTAGGTTACAGTAGGTTGTACCCAATTGGTTTTCTCTCTAGGTCATGCCAGTAGGTTACAGTAGGTTGTACCCAATTGGTTTTCTCTCTAGGTCGTGTCAGTAGGTTACAGTAGGTTGTACCCAATTGGTTTTCTCTCTAGGTCATGTCAGTAGGTTACAGTAGGTTGTACCCAATTGGTTCTCTCTCTAGGTCATGTCAGTAGGTTACAGTAGGTTGTACCCAATTGGTTCTCTCTCTAGGTCATGTCAGTAGGTTACAGTAGGTTGTACCCAATTGGTTCTCTCTCTAGTGGAAACAATTATCAACCCAATGTGTAAAGTGTTGAATTTGGTCAACAACAAAATGAATGGCTTATTTGCTACGTGAGGTTTACTTGATCTAACAGAAGTGTCGTAATTCTTAAATTGTTATGTGGACACGTGACATACCGACAACTTTGATAAAAAACACTATAGGAGTTGTCTCCAGATCGCTATGCATATTCATGCTAGTAGCTTAGCATCTCTCTCCATTGAATACAGGCGGTTGACGACAACAACCCTCATAGAATATAAACAATAGATAACAATAATAATAAGATCCACCAATCCAAAGAAAGGATAGGCGGGAGCTAGACAACCCACAGTGCTGCTTTGTGGACAACGACTCCCCTTGTTAGGGCAGAGACTTATTGTCAGTATATCCATAATCGTTGGTGTAGCCAACCCAACTCTCGCATGGCACTATTGGGGGGCACTGTGTGTAGTAAATCATAACTACATTAAAATCACTACATGCCGTGGCCCCCAGATAGACCCTTCTCAAATATATATGTTAAGTGACTTTTTGAAAACGGAACGGAGAAAACAAGGGGTAGCTTGCTCTCTAAGTCGTCTGATTCTAGACATATCAGTCATCATCCTAGGGCCCTCCCTTGATGAGGTATTGACGAGCCAACTCCGAATATCCAAAGTGAAAACCCAATTTAAGGCGGTACTTACTGATGTAAATCAGATCTCCTATCTCCACCTCTTCATCTTTCAATGTGACAGAAATCTCCCCTTCCTTCTTCACGTCAAAAACGGCATCCTCTTTCTCATCCTCCTCTTTCACTGTGAACGCGTCTTCCTCTTTCACTGTAACAGCCTCGCCCTCAATTTATTTTTTAACTGTGACATCCTCCTCTTCCTTCTCCTCTTTCACTACAATGTTCAGCCCCAGAGCTTCTTTCTCCGTCCAGCAGACCTCTTCTTCTTTAGCAGGAGGGGAGAAGCTTACTGACCTCATGTTCGGGGATATTAGCTAGCTAGTTATCATTAGCGACTAAGCTAGTGCTAATTTAACCAGCCAGCTACTATATCTGACGAATAAAAAATAACGCCATATTAAATTAAATAGGTTAACAAGTATATACGATAGAAGTGTGTCTAAAACACAGCAGCTAATATACACCGAAAGCGTAAAAACAGCTTGAATCTTTCGGCTACGTTAGCTAGCAAGCTACCGAGGTGGTTGACTTGTTGTTTTTGATGAACCGTCCACTGCATTATACGTCACGATAGCAGCATCGCTGGCTCTGCTGACTGGAGTGGGAAATGCAGATAGCAACATCGCCGTCTGCTGACTGGAGTGGGAAATGCAGTTGAGGAAATGGATTTCATTAAATAATGCTAATATATTGAGACATACAAAGACAGGAATGTGTTGATTGATTAGTGCGAATACATTTTATTTTACTACAGCACATTTAAGGCAGTTCATTAAGTCAAACTAAATCTAAATAAGTAGCCAGCTACTGTCAGTCTATACTGCTACAACATGGTGTAACAATACATCATGTAGATGTATATAATGAACAGACTAGGTCTATACTGCTCCTACATGGTGTAACAATACATCATGTAGATGTATATAATGAACAGACTAGGTCTATACTGCTCCTACATGGTGTAACAATACATCATGTAGATGTATATAATGAACAGACTAGGTCTATACTGCTCCTACACGGTGTAACAATACATCATGTAGATGTATATAATGAACAGACTAGGTCTATACTGCTCCTACATGGTGTAACAATACATCATGTAGATGTATATAATGAACAGACTAGGTCTATACTGCTCCTACACGGTGTAACAATACATCATGTAGATGTATATAATGAACAGACTAGGTCTATACTGCTCCTACATGGTGTAACAATACATCATGTAGATGTATATAATGAACAGACTAGGTCTATACTGCTCCTACATGGTGTAACAATACATCATGTAGATGTATATAATGAACAGACTAGGTCTATACTGCTCCTACATGGTGTAACAATACATCATGTAGATGTATATAATGAACAGACTAGGTCTATACTGCTCCTACATGGTGTAACAATACATCATGTAGATGTATATAATGAACAGACTAGGTCTATACTGCTCCTACATGGTGTAACAATACATCATGTAGATGTATATAATGAACAGACTAGGTCTATACTGCTCCTACAGGGTGTAACAATACATCATGTAGATGTATATAATGAACAGACTAGGTCTATACTGCTCCTACACGGTGTAACAATACATCATGTAGATGTATATAATGAACAGACTAGGTCTATACTGCTCCTAAATGGTGTAACAATACATCATGTAGATGTATATAATGAACAGACTAGGTCTATACTGCTCCTACATGGTGTAACAATACATCATGTAGATGTATATAATGAACAGACTAGGTCTATACTGCTCCTACATGGTGTAACAATACATCATGTAGATGTATATAATGAACAGACTAGGTCTATACTGCTCCTACAGGGTGTAACAATACATCATGTAGATGTATATAATGAACAGACTAGGTCTATACTGCTCCTACATGGTGTATCAATACATCATGTAGATGTATATAATGAACAGACTAGGTCTATACTGCTCCTACATGGTGTAACAATACATCATGTAGATGTATATAATGAACAGACTAGGTCTATACTGCTCCTACATGGTGTAACAATACATCATGTAGATGTACACTACCATTCAAAAGTTGGGGTCACTTAGAAACGTCCTTGTTTTTGAAAGAAAATCACATTTTTTGTCCAATAAAATAAATTCAAATTGATCAGAAATACAGTGTAGACATTGTTAATGTTGTAAATGACTATTGTAGCTGGAAACGGCTGATTTTTAATGGAATATCTACATAGGCGTACAGAGGCCCATTATCAGCAACCATCACTCCTGTGTTACAATGGCACGTTGTGTTAGCTAATCCAAGTTTATCATTTTAAAATGCTAATTGATCATTAGAAAACCCTTTTGCAATAATGATAGCACAGCTGAAAACTGTTGTGCTGATTAAACAAAGCTTTTGTAAACAGTGTGCAGGTCTTCTTGTTCTTTAACAAAGCTTTTGTAAACAGTGTGCAGGTCTTCTTGTTCTTTAACAAAGCTTTTGTAAACAGTGTGCAGGTCTTCTTGTTCTTTAACAAAGCTTTTGTAAACAGTGTGCAGGTCTTCTTGTTCTTTAACAAAGCTTTTTTAACAATCAGGCAGTAGAACAACAATAATCATCACCCTCTTGACCAATCTTCCCTCCCCTTAACATTCAGACCCTGTCAGTGTTCCAGGTGGTCATTGGGTTTGATTCAGACCCTGTCAGTGTGCCAGGTGGACATTGTGTTTGATTCAGACCCTGTCAGTGTGCCAGGTGGACATTGGGTTTGATTCAGACCCTGTCAGTGTGCCAGGTGGTCATTGGGTTTGATTCAGAACCTGTCAGTGTGCCAGGTGGACATTGGGTTTGATTCAGACCCTGTCAGTGTTCCAGGTGGACGTTGGGTTTGATTCAGACCCTGTCAGTGTGCCAGGTGGACGTTGGGTTTGATTCAGACCCTGAGTGTGCCAGGTGGTCATTGGGTTTGATTCAGACCCTGCCAGCATGGCCAGAAATGTATTCCAAGGTCAGTAACTTATAACCACGGAATCACCGCAGACCTTTCATGCCTAAAAACACCTAAGTATTAGATTTACTGCATCAGCAAATCTAATTTTGTCACTGCATAAAATACCATTCACAATAATGGCTGAGGTACGTGTAAAACATGACATATTATTTCCTCATTGTAAAAAATGTCCCGCTCCTTTAAAACATATTTGTAATGCCAAGGCTTTAGCTCAGTGGGCTGTTCCATTGTTGAGGAAAGCAGGGGGAGTGTTGTGAGTAACAGAACTGCCTGAGATGTAGGGGAAGGGAAGCTGTTCCATTGTTGAGGAAAGCAGGGGGAGTGTTGTGAGTAACAGAACTGCCTGAGATGTAGGGGAAGGGAAGCTGTTCCATTGTTGAGGAAAGCAGGGGGAGTGTTGTGCGTAACAGAACTGCCTGAGATGTAGGGGAAGGGAAGCTGCTCACTGATTGGCTGTAGGGACAAGGGTCCCTCCAAAAATCTATCACTAATAGGCCAAGCCTCCACAGACCCTGTCTTGTACTGACAAATAAATCATTTGACATTCAAATATGTCATTTTAAATCCAGCTGGGCCTTTTAACACAGACAGTTGTTCCTGCTGTAGATGTTATGCCTTTGCACAGATCTAGGATCAGTTCGTTTTATATGCTCTCTAACACAGACAGTTGTTCCTGCTGTAGATGTTATGCCTTTGTACAGATCTAGGATCAGTTCGTTTTATATGTTCTCTAACACAGACAGTTGTTCCTGCTGTAGATGTTATGCCTTTGTACAGATCTAGGACCAGTTCACCTCCACAATGCATATACAGTACCGGTCAATTGTTTGGACACACCTACAAATTCAATGTTTTTTCTTTATTTTAACTATTGTCTACATTGTACAGATCTAGGATCAGTTTTAACTATTGTCTGCATTGTAGAATAATAGTGGAGACATTGAAACTATGAAATAACACATTTGGAATCATGTAGTAACCAAACAAGTGGCAGTAGAATGGCTTTACTGAAGATCTCAGTAACTTTCAACGTGGCACCGTCAGAGGATGGCACCTTTCCAACAAGTCAGTTTGTCAAGTTTCTGACCTGCTAGAGCTTCCCCGGTCAACTGTAAGTGCTGTTACTGAGAAGTGGAAATATCTAGGACCAACAACGGCTCAGCCAAGAAGTAGTGGGCCACACAAGTTCACAGAACGGGACCGCCGAGTGCTGAAGCGTGTAACGTGTAAAAATCATCTGTACTTGGTTGCAACACTCACTAACAAGTTCCAAACTGCCTCTGGAAGCAACATCAGCACAAGAAACTGTTTGTCAGGAGCTTCATGAAATGGGTTTCCATGGCCGAGCAGCTGCATACAAGCCTAAGATCACCATGTGCAATGCCAAGTGTAGGCTTAAGTGGTGTAAAGCTAGCTGCCATTGGACTTGTAGGAGTAATTGATACATATGTAGGTAGATATCACACTATTAAACAATAGACAGGTGTACATTAGAAAATAGGAGGAAAAGGCAGACATGAGTGCATTTGCCATTCTGGTAAATACAGGAAACCAAAGATTAGCAGATGGCCAAAGTCATACGTGCTTTAAAGTGCATGTATTGAAAAAGCAGGACACCATTATGAAGATAAAATTGACAGGAACGGCCATAAGTGCTTAGGGTAAAGGCCATAAGTGCTTAGGGCAAGATAGACATATATTCATTTTAGGGGACAAGGGGGTCCTGCCCCCATTATAATCTAATCAAGAGCGGATACAGGCGTTATTGGGCATAGACAAGCAGGAAGCCTGAAATGAAGGATAATGGTGGCAGATGACCATAGGAGAAGTAATTTAATTAATGTATGTAATGATCTCATGTGTGTGGATGTGTATAAAGAGCGAACCAGTGCTCTGGGAAGGGGTGGGATCCGCGGATCGTTCCGGCTTGTGATACATTGTATTAAAAGTCTATTTGATTTCACAAGTTCTTGTAAGTGTTATGGTTTGAACCGATATTCCACGACAGACTCTGGAGCAGTGGAAACGTATTCTCTGGAGTGATGAATAATGCTTCACCTTCTAGCAATCCGACGGACTAATATGGGTTTGGCAGATGCCAGGAGAACGCTACTTGCCCCAATGCATAGTGCCAACTGTAAAGTTTGGTGGAGGAGGAATAATGGTCTGGGGTTGTGTTTCATGGTTTGGGCCCCTTAGTTTCAGTTAAGGGAAATCTTAACCCTACAGCATTCAATGACATTCTAGAAGATTCTGTGCTTCCAACTTTGTGGCAACAGTTTGGGGAAGGCCCTTTCCTGTTTCAGCATGACAATGCCCCTGTACGCAAAGCGAGTTCCATACATGAATGGTTAGTCGAGATTGGTGTGGAAGAACTTCACAAGCCCTGACCTTAACAACGTCGAACACCTTTGGGATGAATTGGAACGCCGACTGTGAGCCAGGCCTAATCGCCCAACATCAGTGACCGACCTCACTAATGCTCTTGTGGCTGAATGGAAGCAAGTCCCCGCAGCAATGTTCCAACATCTAGTGGAAAGCCTTCCCAGAAGAGTGGAGGCTGTTATAGCAGCAAAGGGGGACCAACTCCATATTAATGCCCATGATTTTGGAATGAGATGTTTGACGAGCAGGTGTCCACATACTTTTGTTGATTTATTGTATATACTACAGACAGACATACAGACAGACAGACCTACTACTCACCCCTCCACTCTCTCCCTGAGTCCATCCCACAGACAGACAGAACGACAGACCTACTACTCACCCCTCCACTCTCTCCCTGAGTCCATCCCACAGACAGACAGAACGACAGACCTACTACTCACCCCTCCACTCTCTCCCTGAGTCCATCCCACAGACAGACAGAACGACAGACCTACTACTCACCCCTCCACTCTCTCCCTGAGTCCATCCCACAGACAGACAGAACGACAGACCTACTACTCACCCCTCCACTCTCTCCCTGAGTCCATCCCACAGACAGACAGAACGACAGACCTACTACTCACCCCTCCACTCTCTCCCTGAGTCCATCCCACAGACAGACAGAACGACAGACCTACTACTCACCCCTCCACTCTCTCCCTGAGTCCATCCCACAGACAGACAGAACGACGACTCACCCCTCCACTCTCTCCCTGAGTCCAGGCGACCGACCGACCGGACGGACAGACAGACAGACAGAACTACTAGTCACCCCTCCACTCTCTCCCTGAGTCCAGGTGACTGACAGACAGACAGACAGACAGACAGACAGACAGACAGACAGACAGACAGACAGACAGAACTACTAGTCACCCCTCCACTCTCTCCCTGAGTCCAGGCCCCAGACAGACAGACAGACAGAACGACTAGTCACCCCTCCACTCTCTCCCTGAGTCCAGGCCCCAGACAGACAGATAGACAGAACTACTAGTCACCCTTCCACTCTCTCCCTGAGTCCAGGCCCCAGACAGACAGAACAGCAACACCGTCAGATCTATAGCAGTCTTCATTCTGAAATGACTCTGGTCTTCTTCAGAAGTAGTGCAGTAGTCTACAGGGTTCAGAACTC
This sequence comes from Salvelinus namaycush, assembly GCF_016432855.1. Lineage (NCBI taxonomy): Eukaryota > Metazoa > Chordata > Actinopteri > Salmoniformes > Salmonidae > Salvelinus > Salvelinus namaycush. The sequence continues at coordinate 109,553 of NW_024061154.1, forward strand.
ACCTTTTTAAACACTTCTTATCACTCATATCATGAGGTTTCACATGTGTTTGGTTACATAGTGTCCAATGTTCTTCTGAGTGATAAAACAGCAAACATTAAGAGTGTTTACTTATCAGACCCACATATATAATAAATATACTATAATATACTATATTCATATGCTTTTAGTACTCACACATGAATCATATCCTGTATGCAGGTCATGTGTTGTTTTGAGCCAGCAGTAAAAACACACTGACAGGACAGTTCCTCTTATGGCCACTAGGTGATAATCTGGTGACACAGACGTAGGACTGTAGACTAAAGAGAAGCATTGCCCCAATTATCTCTCCTTTCTCCTAAAGTGTGCACTCGTTCCCTTCACTGAAATGACTGGTACACTAAATATAATGGAAACGCCCACTTGATAACAGAAGGTAGAGTCCTCTGAGTGGAACGGTGGGAGACAAACAGTACCTCCTCTTCTCTCTCTCTCTCTCCTCTCCTCTCCTCTCCTCTCCTCTCCTCTCCTCTCCTCTCCTCTCCCCTTTCTCCCATCCTCCTCTTCTCTCTCTCCTCTTTTCTCCACCTCTCCTCCCTCTCCTCTCCCTTTCTCCCATCCTCCTCTTCTCTCTCTTCTCTTTTCTCCCCCTCTCCTCCCTCTCCTCTCCTCCTTCCTCTCCCCTTCATCTTTTATTCACTGACTTCTCACCAGTGATGTCATCATAACCAGTAACCTTTTCCTCTCTTGTCCCAGCCCAGCCTGACCCTGACATATAGCATCAGGCCTGCTGAGTTGACTTGGGTAACAGACCTCTAGCTTCTACACCACATCCCCCCTTCTCCTGCTCTAACATGAGACCTCATCAGTACTCATTTTGGGTGCTGGTACTGTTTATATTGAGGTGCTGGAACATTAAGCCAATATTCTATAAGAGGTGAACTCAAGCAGTAGAAAGTTAGAGGCGATTTTATAGGACACACTATGTGTAACTTTGCTGCTCTGTCAGCAGTTTCCTGTGGAGTTTTTTTAACATATCAGTTTGCTGTAGTGTGTTCAACCACTGATCCAAGATAAGATGCTAAGAAGTTTATTTCACATCATTGAAGTTAGGACGTAATGAGATAGAAGTCATAAAGCCTAGCAGTATTTTCCACACTTCAGTCGACTCTTCATGACAGTAGACTTGTTTCGCTCAGTGGAGCCCCAGTTAGAGACAGATATGATACCTGTAGTGATACTGATGACCCTGTTGTGGAGCACAGGTAGGAGGCTGTTATATTGATATACACTTGTGACAGTTACTGAGATATGTTTTGATATTGTAAGATATATTACCATTTGCAGGGCTAGTAAAATAACATGCAACTGGAAGCAGACAGTAAAAATGTGTCTCAAAGCAGGACAATGATGTGATCACCTGTAAATGTACTTTACTGTAGCCTAACTGTCCATCTGGGGACAGGCACTAATGTCAGTTAAGTTGTGATGGTGTCATGCATCTGACTGTTGTATATTCAGTGTGTCAATGATTGATTGTATCTGTCTCTATGTAAATGAATGAGAGTATATATTATGTATTATATATTATATTGGTGTTATGTTAGAGTATGAGAAGGGAGGGGTGTAGATGATAGAGGTCTATGAGCTGAGTCAAGATCAACAGGTCCAACAATTTACGTCAAGAAGAGAGAGAGAGAACATGCGCAAGAGAGAGAGAGAGAGATGAGCAGCGTGAGAGGGAGGAGAGAGAAGTAGTGGGGAGAGAGTAGTGGAGGGGAGGGGACAGAGGAGGGGAGGGGCGAGAGGGGAGAGAAAATGGGAGTGGAGAGAGAAGGGGAGAGGAGGGGAGGGGAGAGAGGAGGGGAGGGGAGAGAGGAGGGGAGGGGATATTTGTGGAGGAGAGAGAAAGTGTCAAGGAAGGGCTCCACTAGGGCCCTCTCAGCCAGCCGGCTCCACTAGGACCCTCTCAGCCAGCCGGCTCCACTAGGGCCCTCTCAGCCAGCCGGCTCCACTAGGGCCCTCTCAGCCAGTCGGCTCCACTAGGACCCTCTCAGCCAGCCGGCTCCACTAGGGCCCTCTGAGCCAGCCGGCTCCACTAGGGCCCTCTCAGCCAGCAGGCTCCCCTAGGGCCCTCTCAGCCAGCCGGCTCCACTAGGGTCCTCTCAGCCAGCTGGCTCCACTAGGGCCCTCTCAGCCAGCCGGCTCCACTAGGGTCCTCTCAGCCAGCTGGCTCCACTAGGGCCCTCTCAGCCAGCCGGCTCCACTAGGGTCCTCTCAGCCAGCTGGCTCCACTAGGGCCCTCTCAGCCAGCCGGCTCCACTAGGGCCCTCTCAGCCAGCTGGCTCCACTAGGGCCCTCTCAGCCATCCGGCTCCACTAGGGCCCTCTCAGCCATCCGGCTCCACTAGGGTCCTCTCAGCCAGCCGGCTCCACTAGGGCCCTCTCAGCCATCTGGCTCCACTAGGGTCCTCTCAGCCATCTGGCTCCACTAGGGTCCTCTCAGCCATCTGGCTCCACTAGGGTCCTCTCAGCCATCTGGCTCCACTAGGGTCCTCTCAGCCATCTGACTCCACTAGCCCCCTGGGGTAACTAGCCCCCTGGAGTAACTAGACTCCTGGGGGTAACTAGCCCCCTGGAGTAACTATCGCTGGGGTAACTATCCCCCTGGGATAACTATCCCCCTGGGGTAACTAGCCCACTGTGGTCACTACCCCCCTGGGTTAACTAGCCCCCTGGGGTAACTAGCCACCTGGAGTAACCAGCCCCCTGGAGTAATTAGCCACCTGGAGTAACCAGCCCCCTGGAGTAACTAGCCCCCTGTGGTAACTAGCCCCCTGTGGTAACTAGCCCCCTGGAGTAACTAGCCCCCTGGAGTAACTAGCCCCCTGGAGTAACTAGCCCCCTGGAGTAACTAGCCCCCTGGGGTAACTAGCCCCCTGGAGTAACTAGCCCCATGGAGTAACTAGCCCCCTGGAGTAACTAGCCCCCTGGGGTAACTAGCCTCCTGGAATAACTAGCCCCCTGAAGTAACTAGCCTCCTGGAGTAACTAGCCCCCTGGAGTAACTAGCACTCTGGGGTAACTAGCCCCCTGGAGTAACTATCCCTTGGGTAACTAGCCCCCTGGGGTAACTAGCCCCCTGGAGTAACTATCCCTGGAGTAACTAGCCCCCTGGGGTAACTAGCCCCCTGGAGTAACTATCCCTGGGGTAACTAGCCCCCTGGGGTAACTAGCCCCCTGGGGTAACTATCCTTGGGGTAACTATCCCCCTGGAGTAGCTATCCCTAGGGTAACTAGCCCCCTGGAGTAACTAGCCCCCTGGAGTAACTAGCCCCCTGGAGTAACTAGCCCCCTGGAGTAACTAGCCCCCTGGAGTAACTAGCCCCCTGGGGTAACTAGCCCCCTGGAGTAACTAGCCCCCTGGAGTAACTAGCCCCCTGGAGTAACTAGCCCCCTGGGGTAACTAGCCCCCTGGAGTAACTATCCCTGGGGTAACTAGCCCCCTGGGGTAACTCGCCCCCTGGGGTCACTCGCCCCCTGGGGTCACTCGCCCCCTGGAGTATCTAGCCCCCTGGGGTAAGTAGCCCCCTGGAGTATCTAGCCCCCTGGAGTAACTAGCCCCCTGGAGTAATTAGCCCCCTGGGGTAAGTAGCCCCCTGGAGTAACTAGCCCACTGGGGTAACTAGCCCCCTGGAGTAACTAGCCTCCGGGGGTAACTAGCCCCCTGGGGTAACTAGCCCCCTGGAGTAACTAGCCCCCTGGAGTAATTAGCCCCCTGGGGTAAGTAGCCCGCTGGAGTAACTAGCCCACTGGAGTATCTAGCCCCCTGGAGTAACTAGCCCCCTGGAGTATCTAGCCCCCTGGAGTAACTAGCCCCCTGGGGTAACTAGCCCCCTGGAGTAACTAGCCCCCTGGGGTAACTAGCCCCCTGGAGTAACTAGCCCCCTGGGGTAAGTAGCTCACTGGAGAAACTAGCCCCCTGGGGTAAGTAGCCCTCTGCAGTAACTAGCCCCCTTGGGTAAGTAGCCCCCTGGGGTAACTAGCCCCCTGGGGTAACTAGCCCCCTGGAGTAACTTGCCCCCTGGGGTAAGTAGCCCCCTGGAGTAACTAGCCCCCTGGGGTAACTAGCCCCCTGGAATAACTAGCCCCCTGGAGTAACTAGCCCCCTGGAGTAACTAGCCCCCTTGGGTAAATAGCCCCCTGGAGTAACTAGGCCCCTGGAGTAACTAGCCCCCTGGGGTAACTAACCCCCTGGAGTAACTAGCCCCCTGGGGTAACTATCCCTGGGTATCTAGCCCCCTGGGGTAACTAGCCCCCTGGAGTAACTATCCCCTGGGGTAACTATCCCCCTAGGGTAACTAGCCCCCTGGGGTAACTAGCCCCCTGGAGTAACTAGCCCCCTGGAGTAACTAGCCCCCTGGAGTAACTATCCCCTGGGGTAACTATCCCCCTGGGGTATCTAGCCCCCTGGGGTAACTAGCCCCCTGGGGTAACTAACCCCCTGGAGTAACTAAACCCCTGGGGTAACTATCCCTGGGTATCTAGCCCCCTGGGGTAACTAGCCCCCTGGAGTAACTATCCCCTGGGGTAACTATCCCCCTGGAGTAACTATCCCTGGGGTAACTAGCCCCCTGGGGTAACTAGCCCCCTGGAGTAACTATCCCTGGGTTAACTAGCCCCCTGGGTTAACTAGCCCTCCTGGGTATCTAGCCCCCTGGGGTAACTAGCCCCCTGGAGTAACTATCCCCTGGGGTAACTATCCCCCTGGAGTAACTATCCCTGGGGTAACTAGCCCCCTGGGGTAACTAGCCCCCTGGAGTAACTATCCCTGGGTTAACTAGCCCCCTGGGTTAACTAGCCCCCTGGGGTAACTAGCCCCCTGGGGTAACTAGCCCCCTGGGGTAACTAGCCCCCTGGAGTAACTAGCTCCCTGGGGAAACTAGCCCCCTGGGGTAAGTAGCTCACTGGAGAAACTAGCCCCCTGGGGTAACTAGCCCCCTGGAATAACTAGCCCCCTGGAATAACTAGCCCCCGTGGGTAAATAGCCCCCTGGAGTAACTATCCCCCTGGGGTAACTATCCCCCTGGGGTAACTAGCCTCCTGGGGTAACTATCCCCCTGGAGTAACTAGCCCCCTGGGGTAACTAGCCCCCTGGGGTAACTAGCCCCCTGGAGTAACTAGCCCCCTGTCGATGCCAGAGGTCTGTGACCTGAGTCAAGCTCAATAGGCCTGATGCTACATGGCAGGAAGAGAGAGAGAACGAGAGATAGGAGGGGAGGGGACAGAGCATAGCCGAGGGAAGTAGGGGGTGGGGAGGGCAGAGGAGAGAGAGATGAGATGAGGGGACAGAGCATAGCCGAGGGAAGTAGGGGGTGGGGAGGGCAGAGCAGAGAGATAGGAGGGGAGGGGACAGAGCATAGCTGAGGGAAGTAGGGGGTGGGGAGGGCAGAGGAGAGAGATAGGAGGGGAGGGGGTGGGGAGGGCAGAGGAGAGAGATAGGAGGGGAGGGGACAGAGCATAGCCGAGGGAAGTAGGGGGTGGGGAGGGCAGAGGAGAGAGATAGGAGGGGAGGGGACAGAGCATAGCTGAGGGAAGTAGGGGGTGGGGAGGGCAGAGGAGAGAGATAGGAGGGGAGGGGACAGAGCATAGCCGAGGGAAGTAGGGGGTGGGGAGGGCAGAGGAGAGAGATAGGAGGGGAGGGGACAGAGCATAGCCGAGGGAAGTAGGGGGTGGGGAGGGCAGAGGAGAGAGAGAGGAGGGGAGGGGACAGAGCATAGCAGAGGGAAGTAGGCATTATGAGGGTGCTGCGGCGCCCCGAGAAAAATACATGAATGTAATTAGATTTTTTTACTTTTTGTAAAACCATTTCCCCCCTGTGGTAGACCAGGGGGTTTGGTCAAGACGTTTACCCAGATCAGACACGAACAGAGTAGGATTAGCTCGATATCAAGGGTGTTTATTTAAATAATAAATCAAAAAGATAAAGATAGGTCTCCCCCATGAGACCCTCTCCGGGATACCGTCTTCTACGCTCCGGGTCTTGCTGTATCCTGTCCAGCACAAAAACTCCCGCCTCATACCTCTGCAACCGTCCCCAACTATACGGGAGTCCTTTCCTCCCCCACTCTCTCTGTGTGCTGCCCTTCTGGCAGCATTATGGGCCTTGCACAGCTGGTGAGCAACCAGCCCCTGATTACTCACCAACTCCCAGTCAGCCACAATTAGTCCTGGCCGGAGAGCCCGTCGAGACCTGGCACGTCCAGCAGATGGAGCCATCGGCTCGTGATGTATACTCTGTCTGTCACCAGGCCTCGACGAGTCTCCCCCTGGTGGCTGACCTGCTGTACGCCACACCCACTAGTAGTCCAGTACTGTATCAGTGGTTTGATATAGCCTTCTGTAGCGAGCCCAAAATTAACTTCTTACCTATAGGTCTACATCATCATCCTCTGCCTGCATCCTAATCCCTACCTATAGTCTACCTACCTCTGGTATAATGCATTTCCACCTCTCACTCCATCAGTGTTACTCTGTCTGCATCCTAATCCCTACCTGTAGTCTACCTACCTCTGGTATAATGCATTTCCACCTCTCACTCCATCAGTGTTACTCTGTCTGCATCCTAATCCCTACCTGTAGTCTACCTACCTCTGGTATAATGCATTTCCACCTCTCACTTCATCAGTGTTGCGCTGTCTGCATCCTAATCCCTACCTGTAGTCTACCTACCTCTGGTATAATGCATTTCCACCTCTCACTCCATCAGTGTTGCTCTGTCTGCATCCTGATCCCTACCTGTAGTCTACCTACCTCTGGTATAATGCATTTCCACCTCTCACTCCATCAGTGTTGCTGTCTGCATCCTAATCCCTACCTGTAGTCTACCTACCTCTGGTATAATGCATTTCCACCTCTCACTCCATCAGTGTTGCTCTGTCTGCATCCTAATCCCTACCTGTAGTCTACCTACCTCTGGTATAATGCATTTCCACCTCTCACTCCTCAGTGTTGCTCTGTCTGCATCCTAATCCCTACCTGTAGTCTACCTACCTCTGGTATAATGCATTTCCACCTCTCACTCCATCAGTGTTGCTCTGTCTGCATCCTAATCCCTACCTGTAGTCTACCTACCTCTGGTATAATGCATTTCCACCTCTCACTCCATCAGTGTTGCTCTGTCTGCATCCTAATCCCTACCTGTAGTCTACCTACCTCTGGTATAATGCATTTCCACCTCTCACTCCATCAGTGTTACTCTGTCTGCATCCTAATCCCTACCTGTAGTCTACCTACCTCTGGTATAATGCATTTCCACCTCTCACTCCATCAGTGTTGCTCTGCCTGCATCCTAATCCCTACCTGTAGTCTACCTACCTCTGGTATAATGCATTTCCACCTCTCACTCCATCAGTGTTACTCTGTCTGCATCCTAATCCCTACCTGTAGTCTACCTACCTCTGGTATAATGCATTTCCACCTCTCACTCCATCAGTGTTACTCTGTCTGCATCCTAATCCCTACCTGTAGTCTACCTACCTCTGGTATAATGCATTTCCACCTCTCACTCCATCAGTGTTGATCTGTCTGCATCCTAATCCCTACCTGTAGTCTACCTACCTCTGGTATAATGCATTTCCACCTCTCACTCCATCAGTGTTGCTTGTCCATCTTCCTGAATTAAAAGATGAACAGATCAATATTGCTGCATAACGTCATTAAATATTGCTAAGTTATTTATCTATAGTGTGGATGTAGGGCTGTTTTTAGTATATAATGAGCACCCAGATGCTGCGTAGGCAACACAATAATATCAGACAGACAAACTGGCCCTGCTGCCTCCGTGTTGACTACTATGTTGCAATATGAATATTCTCAGTTGTCTTGTTGATACTAAATGTTTCATTTCTTCCGAGCCGCCTAGTTAATTTATACAATGTTTCAATATTATCAGAGCCACCTTGTTGATGCAATGCTTCAGTATTCACAGAATGTTTCCTTTCCCTGGTGAATAATGCAGACAGGCAAATACAAAATGAGCTGGGTGCAGACATCATAAGGAACATCTCTGAATGCAGAGCAACAATTTTGTTGGGAAGCACATGAGACAATGACACTGTCATAGTACACAATAGGAACCGCTCCACAAGGGTGACTTCATATACATTATAGCAGGGGGTCGACAACGTTTTTCAATGTACAAATGATCCTCCCATTTCTAAAGATCTGCGTGCCTGTATAACACCCCACCCAGCAGACTGTCGACCAATCACGTTCACAGGCTGCGTCACGTGGTTGGCTAAACCAATCGTCACATAATCCCTTCTCAAAGTCAGTGTTCTTTATGTCGAGAAACTGCCTATTTTCATCAAAAGTACGTACTGTCACGATCCCAAAGCTATACGATACTACAGATAGCAAGTTAATTATCTCCCAAAGCTATACGATACTACAGATAGCAAGTTAATTATCTCACAAAGCTATACAATACTACAGATAGCAAGTTAATTATCTCACAAAGCTATACGATACTACAGACAGCAAGTTAATGATCTCACAAAGCTATACGATACTACAGACAGCAAGTTAATTATCTCCCAAAGCTATACGATACTACAGACAGCAAGTTAATTATCTCACAAAGCTATACGATACTACAGATAGCAAGTTAATTATCTCACAAAGCTATACGATACTACAGACAGCAAGTTAATTATCTCCCAAAGCTATACGATACTACAGACAGCAAGTTAATTATCTCACAAAGCTATACGATACTACAGACAGCAAGTTAATTATCTCCCAAAGCTATACGATACTACAGACAGCAAGTTAATTATCTCCCAAAGCTATACGATACTACAGATAGCAAGTTAATTATCTCACATCTCCGAAAATATCTGTAATGTTGTACTTCTTTTTGACAAAATTCATGCTAATGTTGGGTTTTTAATCTAGAGCCCAATAGACTCCCATTCAAACCTTGAAAGAGCCTCTCCTTGTCCCAGAATCACCCAGAATGCACCGCACCGCCTATTGACATAGCAAGGGCAACGTTTCCCATCTCCTCAAAAGTATTTCTGAAGTTGTGAATGTTAGATTCCACTCTGTGAGACACATCGATCTGCAGGTTGAATATGGTGAGATTGTAGACTCCTAAATTGATAGTGCAGTTTGTTTAGGTGATTTAACAGCTAGTTAGCTACTTCACATGCTGATATTGTCTTTGGTATTATTGTGTGTAGATACGTTTAGATACCAGCCAGCCCATACAGAGAGCATTGCATTGTGGATTTTGTAGTCGACTTGAGCTGCAACAGATTTCCTCAACGATTTTCCATCTTGCTACCAACCTTATTATAACGCCAAAATTAAACATTTGTTTACAAAAAGTATTGTTCTCACATACAAGTATTATTTAACACTGTCAAGTAAAGGAATGAGTGGTGTAGTGGTGGTGTTCATCTTGTATTTCATGATTTTCTTCATTCTTTGGTTGAGTCAGTTTGTCGTTATGCGTCCTTGTTGATTGAAAGCCTAAGAAATTCCTTTAATGTATTTTATTTACATGCATGTGTAGGATTTAACTGGCCTGGTCTGAATCCAGGCCTCATCACATCCGGCCGTGATTGGGAGTCCCAGCGTCGTCTGGGTTAGGCCGGGGTAGGCCGTCATTGTAAATAAGAATTTGTTCTTAACTGATTTGCTTAGTTACATAAAGGTTATATAAAAAATTATTTTATCTGGCATAGTTTACATTCACAGTCAGCTGTTTTATGCTCTGGTTACTTTCACATTGATGTGGGTATTTGAAGTCAGCATTGAAGTGTGTATTATGCATCTATTTCATTGTACTGTTCCACCCCATTTAGCCATACCCTAGGTTTAGCTGTATTTCTACACACCCCATTTAGCCATACCCTAGGTTTAGCTGTATTTCTACACACCCCATTTAGCCATACCCTAGGTTTAGCTGTATTTCTACACACCCCATTTAGCCATACCCTAGGTTTAGCTGTATTTATACACATCCCATTTAGCCATACCCTAGGTTTAGCTGTATTTATACACACCCCATTTAGCCATACCCTAGGTTTAGCTGTATTTCTACACACCCCATTTAGCCATACCCTAGGTTTAGCTGTATTTATACACACCCCATTTAACCATACCCTAGGTTTAGCTGTATTTCTACACACCCCATTTAACCATACCCTAGGTTTAGCTGTATTTCTACACACCCCATTTAACCATACCCTAGGTTTAGCTGTATTTCTACACACCCCATTTAACCATACCCTAGGTTTAGCTGTATTTCTACACACCCCATTTAGCCATACCCTAGGTTTAGCTGTATTTCTACACATCCCGTTTAGCCATACCCTAGGTTTATCTGTATTTCTACACACCCCATTTAGCCATACCCTAGGTTTAGCTGTATTTCTACACACCCCATTTAGCCATACCCTAGGTTTAGCTGTATTTCTACACACCCCATTTAGCCATACCCTAGGTTTAGCTGTATTTCTACACACCCCATTTAGCCATACCCTAGGTTTCGCTGTATTTCTACACATCCCGTTTAGCCATACCCTAGGTTTATCTGTATTTCTACACACCCCGTTTAGCCATACCTTAGGTTTAGCTGTATTTATACACACCCAAACTACTTGATGTGGCTATGGGACAAAGGAGGAGGGGAGGGGAGATGGAGAGAGAGGGAGATGTCAACAGAGATGGGGCTGACAGACTAACATGCAGTCAACTCAATATCTTTTCATTACTGACTTCTCACCAGTGATGTCATCACAACCAGTAACCTTTTCCACTCTTCCACTCTTGGTCCAGCTCAGCTTGACCCTGACCTTTGAATTGAATTATTTAAAAAACAGACAGAAGCAAATGTATTAAATTAGATCCACCACATGTTTCAATCAGACCACCATAGTCCCTGTGTCCAAGAACACCAAGGTAACCTGCCTAAATGACTACTGACCCGTAGTACTCACGTCTGTAGCCATGAAGTGATATGAAAGGCTGGTCATGGCTCACATTAACACCATTTTCCCAGAAACCCTAGACCCACTCCAATTTCCATACCGTCCCAACAGATCCACAGATGATGCAATCTCTATTGAACTCCACACTGTCCTTTCCCACCGGGACAAAAGGAACACCTTTGTGAGAATGCTTCATTGACTACAGCTCAGCGTTCAACACCATAGTGCCCTCAAAGCTCATCACTAAGCTAAGGACCCTGGGACTGAACACCTCTCTCTGCAACTGGATCCTGGACTTCCTGACGGGCCGCCACCAGGTGGTAAGGTTAGGTAACAACACATCCACCACGCTGATCCTCAACACGGGGACTGTGTGCTCAGTCCCCTCCTGTACTCCCTGTTCACTCATGACTGCACGCCGAGGCATGACTCCAACACCATCATTAAGTTTGCCGATGACACAACAGTGGTAGGTCTGATCACTGACAACAGTGCGACAGCCTATAGGGAGGAGGTCAGAGACCTGGCCGTGTGGTGCCAGGACAACAACCTCTCCCTCAACGTGATCAAGACAAAGGAGATGATTGTGAAAGACAGGAAAAGGAGGACCGAGCACGCCCCCATTCTCATCAACGGGGCTGTAGTGGAGCAGGTTGAGAGCTTCAAGTTCCTTGGTGTCCACATCACCAACATCCTAACATGGTCCAAACACAGGAAGACAGTCGTGAAGAAGGCACGGCAAAAGGAGACTGAAAAGATTTGGCATGGGTCCTCAGATCCTCAAAAGGTTCTACAGCTGCACCATCGAGAGCATCCTGATGGGTTGCATCACTGCCTGGTATGGCAACTGATCGACCTCTGACCGCATGACACTATAGAGGGTAGTGCGTACAGCCCAGTACATCACTGGGTCAAGCTTCCTGCCATCCAGGACCTCTATACCAGGCGGTGTCAGAGGAAGGCCATAAAAATGGTCAAAGACTTCAGTCACCCTAGTCATAGACTGTTCTCTCTTCTACCGCACGGCAAGCGGTACCGGAGCACCAAGTCTAGGTCCAAGAGGCTTCTAAACATCTTCTACACCCAAGCCATAAGACTCCTGAACATCTAATCAAATGGCTACCCAGACTATTTGCATTGTCCCCCCCTTCGCATTTCACTGTAAGGTCCACACCTGTTGTATTCAGCATTTCACTGTGAGGTCTACAGCTGTTGTATTCAGCATTTCACTGTAAGGTCCACACCTGTTGTATTCAGCATTTCACTGTGAGGTCTACAGCTGTTGTATTCAGCATTTCACTGTAAGGTCCACACCTGTTGTGGCCCTCTCAACCAGCTGGCTACACTAGGGCCCTCTCATCCAGTTGGTTCCACTAGGGCCATCTCAGCCAGCTGGCTACACTAGTGCCCTCTCAGCCAGCTGGTTCCACTAGTGCCCTCTCAACCAGCTGGCTACACTAGTGCCCTCTCAACCAGCTGGCTACACTAGTGCCCTCTCAACCAGCTGGCAACACTAGGGCCCTCTCAACCAGCCAGCTCCACTAGGGCCCTCTCAGCCAGCTGGCTCCACTAGGGCCCTCTCAGTCAGCTGGTGTGTGTAGGAGAGTGTGAGCTGTGTGTACAAAAAGTAGAAGTACAAATGTCAAGGGAAATGAACTAAAGTGATAAATCTAGTCCTAGGTTTTATTTACTGTGGTGTTTGTTCTCCACTGGTTACCCTGTTCTCATCACAACAGGTCACAAATTCTGCTGACATGATTGCACACTGTGGTATTTTACCTACCAGATACGGGAGCTTGTCAATGTTATATTTGTGTTCAAATTATTTTGGGGTCCTTGTAATCTGAGGGAAATATGTGTCTCTTATATCGTTGTACATTTGGCAGGAGGTTAGAAAGTACAGCTCAGTTTCCACCTCATTTTGTGGCATTGGGCACATAGCCTGTCTTCTCTCTGCCTGTTTCAATCCTTTCTCAATAGCAAGGCTCACTTCATTTGTATATTGTACATTCTTTCCCCAGTTTTCTATCAGATAGTCTGTCACCATGTAATGTCTGTTTAGTCCCGTGTGGCTCAGTTGGTAGAGCATGGCGCTTGTAACGCCAGGGTTGTGGGTTCATTCCCCACGGGGGGACCAGGATGAATATGTGTGAACTTTCCAATTTGTAAGTCGCTCTGGATAAGAGCATCTGCTAAATGACTTAAATGTAAAATGTAAATGTTTAGGGCCAAATAGTCTTGGGATTGTTATATTTTGGGGGGGAAAAGATCAGGAAACTCATATTAATATTTTACATGTATTTAACCCTTATTTTCTACACTAAACTATCTCCATATAGACTTCCATAAATGTGTTAAACTGGTACCAGGAGACCTTCAGACGAGTCTTGTAAAGCTTGTGGGCGTCCTAGATCAATACAACCTGTACGTGTTCCTGAGAGACTCACCTTTCCATAGTGGGGTCATGTTAGTGTGTCCTAGATCAATACAACCTGTACGTGTTCCTGAGAGACTCACCTTTCCATAGTGGGGTCATGTTAGTGTGTAGTCCAAACGGTTCTGACACTACAGACAGAAGTTGGCAGATGGACTGTACGACTTCAGACGATGCTTATAGGGTCGTAGAGCAAAACGGAGAACATCATCGTGTTCCTGAGTCTCATCTTTCCACAGTTTAAAGGCCAAACTGATCGGACTTTACAGATTTCCACACGGCCGCAGAAATGGTAGGCTAAAGGTTAAATTGTAAATGAAAAGAGCATCTCCCAAACATGGATTGTGTGTGGGGGGGTACAGAGATGTGGTAGTCATATAATAATCATGCTGTGGTCTACATTTAGTTCATCATCAAGCAGACCAGATCATTAGAGATGGTGGGAGAGCCTGTTAGGCTGTTTAAAATGGAACAATATCATTTATATACTGTAGCATGAGACTAATACCTCTATATACATTTAACAGGATTTGAGTGACGTTTTCTAAATTGTTTTATAATAAATATATATAATACATTTTCACTGAGACATCATGGTGTGTCCATCAATTTAAATCCCAACTTGTAATGAAAGTATAAATAATAAAAATCAACAATGTATTGGACAGGCCTATGAGGTCTAAAGGTCTGTCTTTCCAAGACATTCTGTTCATCTGCAAGCAGACCTGATGATTCTAGATGGTGGGAGAGCCTGTTATTTAAAATGGAAGAATATAACTTACTGTAGCCTATATAATGTAACAATGACAATAATCCCTTCATATATACTGTAGTTTAAGGTTATTTTAGTGTCATAAAAAGTGTTGATTAAAACAAATCAGGATGTTTGGTGGATGGATTCAGTGTAGATGTTCTGCTGTGTATCGAGGGGTTTATATGAAAGTGGTAGATCTGTCATTCTTTACAAGAGAAAGTTCTGGAATTATTTTCTTTGGGTGACCTCAGGCTACGGTCTTTGACAATTCAGCTACTTTGTTAACAGTCCTACAACTGTCACCTCATGTAACAACTGATTTACTTAACTAAAGGCACATCTCAATATGTGGTCCAGGTGCCTTAGTGTTCCTATAAAAACCTGTGTCCAAACTCAGCATTAAATAGTATCTAATCAGAATAGTGTACAGAGATAAGTTATTGCACCTATTGAAATGTAATGTGTTTTTTAGTGTTTATTCTGTTGCATTAAAAAAGTCACTGTTGCCTATTAGATCAATATCAGTGTGAACACGTCTGATTGGACTAGACCCATGTTGAGGTGAGACGTCTGATTGGACTAGATCCATGTTGAGGCGAGACACGTCTGATTGGACTAGACCCATGTTGAGGTGAGACACGTCTGATTGGACTAGATCCATGTTGAGGTGAGACACGTCTGATTGGACGAAGAGAGGGGAGGAGGAGAAGAGGAGAATAGAGTGTCAAAAGAGGAGAAGAGAGGGTTGGAGAAGAGGAGAGGGGGGAGAAGATGAGGAGAGGGTTGGAGGAGAGGAGAGGGGGAGAAGAGGAGAGAAGAGGGGAGGGGGAGAAGAGGAGAGGGGGGAGGAGAGGGTTGGAGAAGATGAGAGGGGGAGAAGAGGAGAGAAGAGGGGAGGGGGAGAAGAGGAGAGGGGGGAGGAGAGGGTTGGAGAAGATGAGAGGGGGAGAAGAGGAGAGGGGGGAGAAGAGGAGAGTGGAGAAGAGAAGGAAAAGAGGAGAAGATTAGAAGAGAGGTGGTGGAGAAGAGAGAGGAAGAAAAGGGAGAGGGGAGAGGAGGGGAGGGAAGAAGATTAGAAGAGAGGTGGAGAAGAGAGAGGAAGAGAAGGGAGAGGAGAAGAGGGGAGGGGAAAAGGGGGGGAGAAGTGGAGAGGGTGAGAAGCGGAGAATTGAAGAGGAGATGGGAAGGGAGAAGGGGAAAGAGGAGGAGAGAGGAGGAGAAGAGGAGAAGAGATGGGGGAAAGAGGAGAAGAGAGGGCGAGAAGAGGAGAGAAGAGAAGAAGAGAGGGGGAGAAGTGGAGAGGGGAGAAGAAAAGTGAGAGGAGAAGAGGAGAGGAGAGGACAGGGGGAGAAGAGGAGATTGTGAGAAGTGGAGAGGGAGAGAAGAGGAGTGGAGGGAGAAAATAGGGGGAGAGGGGGAGGAGAGGAGTGTCAAAAGAGGGGCAGAAGTGGGGAAGGGGAGGAGAGGGGAGGGGAGGGGAGGAGAGGTGGAGAAGAGGAGAGGGGGAGAAGAGGGGCAAAAGAGGAGAATAGAGGGGAGGTGTGGAGAAGAGATGGGGAGAAGAGAGGGGGGAAAGATGAGAGGAGAGGGGGGAAAGAGGAGAAGAGATGAGGAGAAGAGAGGGGGAGAAGAGATGGGGAGAAGAATGGTAGAGGTGGAGAAGAGGAGAAGAGAGGGGGATAAGAGAAGAGAAGAGGATAGGGGAGAAGAGAGGAGGGTGTAGAAGAGAGGGGGATAAGAGAAGAGAAGAGGATAGGGGGAGAAGAGAGAAGGGTGTAGAAGAGAAGGGTGTAGAAGAGAGGGAGAGGAGAGGAGAAGAGAGGGGGAGGAGAGGAGAGGGGGAGGAGTGTAGAGGGGGAGGAGAGGAGGAGGAGGAGAAGAGGAGAGAAGTGGAGGGAGAATGAGAGGGGGAGAAGAGGAGAATAGAGTGTCAAAAGGGGAGAAGAGAGGGGCAGAAGTGGGGATAAGAGAAGAGAAGAGGATAGGGGAGAAGAGAGGAGGGTGTAGAAGAGAGGGGGATAAGAGAAGAGAAGAGGATAGGGGGAGAAGAGAGAAGGGTGTAGAAGAGAAGGGTGTAGAAGAGAGGGGGAGGAGAGGAGAGGGGGAGGAGTGTAGAGGAGAAGAGGGGGAGGAGAGGAGGAGAAGAGGAGAGAAGTGGAGGGAGAATGAGAGGGGGAGAAGAGGAGAATAGAGTGTCAAAAGGGGAGAAGAGAGGGGCAGAAGTGGGGAAGGGGAGGGGAGAAGAGGAGGTGGAGAAGAGGAGAGGGGGAAAGAGGAGAAGAGATGGGGAGAAGAGAAGAGATGGGGAGAAGAGAGGGGGGAAAGAGTAGAAGAGAGGGGATAAGAGGAGAGAATAGAAGAGGAGAGGGGGAGAAGAGTAGAGGGGAGAGGAGGAGGAGGAGAAGAGGAGAAGAGAGGAGAGGAGTGGAGGGAGAGAAGAGGAGAGGGTGGGAGAAGTTGAGAGGGGAAGAAGACAAGAGGGGGAGAAGAGGAGAAGAGGAGAGGGTGGGAGAAGTTGAGAGGGGAAGAAGACAAGAGGGGGGAGGGGAGAAGAGGAGAAGAGAGGGGCAGAAGTGGGGAAGGGGAGGAGAGGAGAGGGTTGGAGAAGATGAGAGGGGGAGAAGAGGAGGAGAGAGGTGGAGAGATGAGAAGAAAAGTGAGAGGAGAGGACAGGGGGAGGAGAGGGGGAGAAGAGGAAAGGGTGAGAAGTGGAGTGTAGAGGAGAGGAGGGGGTGAGAAGAGGAGAAGAGAGGGTGAGAAGAGGAGAAGAGTGGGGGAGGAGAGGAGAGGAGAGTATAGGGGCAAAAGAGGAGAAGAGAGGGGGAGGTGTGGAGAGGGTGGAGAATAGGAGAGCGGGGAGGGGGAGGAGAGTAGATGAGATGGGGGAGAAAAGGAGAGGTGCAGAAGAGGAGAGGGGAGAAGGGGGAGAAGATTAGAAGAGAGGTGGAGAAGGGAGAGGGAAGAAGAGGAGGGGGTGAGAAGCAGAGAATTGAAGAGAGGAGAAGAGAGCGGGAAAAGAGGAGAAGAGATGGGGGAAAGAGGAGAAGTGGAGAAGAGAGGGAGAATGAGAGGGGGAGAAGAGGAGAGGGTTGGAGAAGATGAGAGGGGAAGAAGAGAGAGGAAGAGAAGGGAGAGGGGAGAGGAGAGGGTGAGAAGCGGAGAATTGAAGAGAGTGGGGAAAGAGGAGAAGAGATGGGTGAAAGAGGAGAAGAGATGAGGAGAAGAGAGGGGAAGAAGAGTAGAGGAGAAGAGAGGGGGAGTAGAGGAGAAGAGAGGGGGAGTAGAGGAGAAAATAGGGGGAGCTGGGAGGAGTGTAGAGGAGAGGAGAGTGGGGTGGAGAAGGGAAGGGCAGAAGAGGAGAAGAGAGGGGGAAAAGGGGAGAAAAGAGGGGGAGAAGTGGAGAGGGGAGAAGAAAAGTGAGAGGAGAAGAGATGAGGACAGGGGAGAAGAGGAGAATAGAGTGTCAATAGAGGAGAAGAGAGGGGCAGAAGTGGGGAAGGGGAGAAGAGGAGAGGAGAGGGTTGGAGAAGATGAGAGGGGAGTAGAGTAGAGGGGGGAGAAGAGAAGAGGAGAGGAGAAGGGGAGTGGAGAAGAGGGGGAGAAGAGGAGAGGGTGGGAGAAGAGGAGATGAGAGGACAAGGGAAGAAGAGGAGAAGATAGGGGGAGAATAGGAGAGCGGAGAGGGGGAGGTGTGGAGAGGGGGGAGAAGAGGAGAGGTGGAGAAGAGGGGGAGAAGAGGGGGAAAAGAGGAGAAGAGAGGGGGTGGTGTGGAGAGGGGGAGAAGAGTAGATGAGAGGACAAGGGAAGAAGAGGAGAAGATAGGGGGAGAATAGGAGAGCGGGGAGGGGGAGAAGGAGAAGAGTAGATGAGATGGGGGAGAAGAGGAGAGGTGCAGAAGGGGGGAGAAGATTAGAAGAGAGGTGGAGAAGAGAGAGGTAGAGAAGGGGGAGAGGAGGAGAAGAGAGGGGGAGCTGGGAGAGGGGGAGGAGTGTAGAGGAGAGGAGAGCGGGTGGAGAAGGGAGAGGGGGAGAAGAGGAGAGGGGAGGGGGGAGAAGAGAAGAGTAGAGGGGGGAGAAGAGGCGAGGTGGAGAAGAGGGGGAGAAGAGGGGGAAAAGAGGAGAAGAGAGGGGGTGGTGTGGAGAGGGGGAGAAGAGTAGATGAGATGGGGGAGGAGAGGTGAGGTGCAGAAGTGGAGAGGGGAGAAGAGAGAGGAAGAGAAGGGAGAGGGGAGAAAGGGGGGAGAAGAGGAGAGGGTGAGAAGCAGAGAATTGAAGAGAGGGGGAGAAGAGAGGTGGAGGAGAGGAGAGGAGAAGAGATGGGGGAAAGAGGAGTAGAGATGGGGAGAAGAGGAGAGGAGAAGAGAGGGGGAGGAGAGGAGGGGAGGAGAGGGGGAGAAGTAGAGAAGGGGGAGAGGAGGAGAAGAGAGGGGGAGCTGGGAGAGGGGGAGGAGTGTAGAGGAGAGGAGAGCGGGTGGAGAAGGGAGAGGGGGAGAAGAGGAGAGGGGAGGGGGGAGAAGAGAAGAGTAGAGGGGGGAGAAGAGGCGAGGTGGAGAAGAGGGGGAAAAGAGGAGAAGAGAGGGGGTGGTGTGGAGAGGGGGAGAAGAGTAGATGAGATGGGGGAGAAGATGTGAGGTGCAGAAGAGGAGAGAGGAGAAGAGAGAGGAAGAGAAGGGAGAGGGGAGAAGGGGGGGAGAAGAGGAGAGGGTGAGAAGCAGAGAATTGAAGAGAGGAGAAGAGAGGTGGAGGAGAGGAGAAGAGATGGGGGAAAGAGGAGTAGAGATGGGGAGAAGAGGAGAGGAGAAGAGAGGGGGAGGAGAGGAGGGGAGGAGAGGGGGAGAAGAGGAGAAGAGGGGGAAAAGAGGAGGAGAGAGGTGGAGAGATGAGAAGAAAAGTGAGAGGAGAGGACAGGGGGAGGAGAGGGGGAGAAGAGGAAAGGGTGAGAAGTGGAGTGTAGAGGAGAAGAGGGGGGGAAAAGAGGAGAAGAGGGGGGGAGAAGAAGAGAAGAGGTGGGGAGGAGAGGAGAGGAGAAGAGATGGGGAAGAGAGGGGGAGGAGAGGGGGAGAAGAGGAGAAGAGTGGGGGAGTAGAGAGTGGCAGAAGAGAAAAGGGGGAGAAGAGGAGAAAATATGGGGAGAAGAGAGGGGGAGAAGAGTAGAGGAATGGGGGAGGAGAAGAGAGAGGGGGAGAAGAGGGTAGGAGGTGAAGAGTGGGTGGAGAGGAGTAGACGAGAGGGGCAGAAGAGGAGTTGGTGGATTATGGAATTTGACCATCTGACTTGGAAAGGTGGCATCCTATTATGTTGCCATGTTGAAAGTCACTGAGCGCTTCATTAAGGCCATTCTACTGACAATGTTTGTCTATGGAGATCGCATGGCTGAGTGCTTGATTTTATACATCTGTCAGGAAGGGGTGTGGCTGAAATAGAATTCACTCATTTGAAGGGTGTCCACATACTTTTGTATATATAGTGTATGTACACATGGGTGTTGTTGCACCATACCAACGATAAGCCTGTCTTCCCATCACATCATGAAAGGTCATGTTGATGTTCATTTAACCTCTGTCTCTCTCTTCCTCTGACTCCTCCCTTTCTCCTCTGTCTCTCTCTTCCTCTGACTCCTCCCTTTCTCCTATGTCTCTCTCTTCCTCTGACTCCTCCCTTTCTCCTCTGTCTCTCTCTTCCTCTGACTCCTCCCTTTCTCCTCTGTCTCTCTCTTCCTCTGACTCCTCCCTTTCTGCTCTGTCTCTCTCTTCCTCTGACTCCTCCCTTTCTCCTCTGTCTCTCTCTTCCTCTGACTCCTCCCTTTCTCCTCTGTCTCTCTCTTCCTCTGACTCCTCCCTTTCTCCTCTGTCTCTCTCTTCCTCTGACTCCTCCCTTTCTCCTCTGTCTCTCTCTTTCTCCTCAGATCTCCAGGCTCAAAGCGTCAGTCCACCAGGTAGGTAGAGTATAAATCTACAGTGATTATAGCAGTTCAATATTGGTCAACTTTATTATCCCACATGGAGAAATTCATGTGTCCATACAAACCATTCTAAAACCCAATAACAAGTAGTGTTTTATGGAACTACTAATACTTGTCAACCACAAAGCATTACTGCTGTTAGAATAACAGAATCACTGTCATCATCTGTCCTCACCACTGTGTTTTCCTCTCTGCTGTTTACAGCTGAAGACTCAGTCAGACTGGTGAATGGGACCACTTCCTGTTCTGGGACAGTGGAAGTCTTCTATGAAGGAGAGTGGTTGGGTCTATGTTCTAGTTGGTGGAGCATGATAGATACTAAGGTTGTTTGTAGAGAGCTGAACTGTGGGAATCCTGTAGCTGAATCTAGAGGACCTCTGGTTGAAGATGGAAGAAGAGGAGTCAGACTATATAGGAGTTGCTATGGAAATGAGAATTCTATTAGACATTGTGGCATCATAGAAGAACCTGGTTACTGTGATGGTGGATATTATCGTCATGTGATCTGTTCAGGTAAGAGACTGGTCCTATTGAGAGATTTATTTGTACATTATACAATATTACCATGTATCATGTTTTATGTGTTTTTATTTCATTTAAATAGAGGGAGAGATGTCAGATGTATTTAAACATTATATTTGTGTTTGTCATATTGGTTTATGGGAGACGTTCATGGGCAGATCATTGTAGTTCAGATGGTACTGAAGTGAAGCTGCCTGATGGATGTCCAGCTGTTTATTTTCTATAAAGTGAAGTGAACTTATTCCTGTCTCCTGCCTGCATTATTCCCAACCCGATCCTGAGTGACTAAGAACCCATTTCTACCTCTTACAGTATCAAACATAGCAAACTACAATCTTTTATCCAACATATTTGTGTTTAGTCCTTGACAGTGTCATCAACAAAACTGATTGAATGTTCAACCAACTCTTTTTCTCCAGAGTCTGTGCGGCTTGTGGATGGAGCTGGTCTCTGCTCTGGGAGAGTGGAGGTGAGTGAAGAGTGAAGAGTGAAGTCCAATCAGTCCTGGGCCTCAGTGTGTGAAGCTGACTTTGACCGGCAGGATGCAGAGGTAGTCTGTGGGGAGCTTGGCTGTGGGGCTCCTGCAGCTCTACAGGGGGGGCTCTATGGAGGAGGTGAGGGTCAGACCTGGGATAAAGAGTTCCAGTGTAAAGGCAATGAGTCCCTTCTCCTGGACTGTGACACCTCAGACAGAAAACACAACACCTGCCTACCTGGTAATGCTGTTGGACTCACCTGCTCAGGTAAGAAACAGTTTGTCACTCAATCAACATTGTTTCTCACCTGGAGTGAAGAATATGAGAGACAATATAGGTGTGTTTTAGTGAGAAAATAGTAAGATTACTGTCTCTCTCTTTTCTTTTCTCAGAGCCTGATGATGTGAGGCTGGTGGGAGGAGGCAGTCGCTGTGCTGGTGGAGTGGAGTGGTACGACCAGGGAGAGTGGAGGATTGTGGGAGCTGCTGACAGGGACCAGGAGGATGTAGCTGCAGTAGTGTGTAGACAGCTGGGTTGTGGCTCCACTGTTTCAGTACTAACTGGATACACCACTGGAGAGCTTGGAGTTTACTGTTCTGGGTCTGAGTCGTCACTGAGGGAGTGTTACAGAATGTATGATCTCTCTCCTGGACTCACAGTGATCTGCTCTGGTAATAACAAGATACACTATATGGCCAAAAGTATGTGGACATCAGTGGATTCGGCTATTTCAGCCACACCTGTTGCTGACGGGTATATAAAATCAAGCACACAACCATGCAATCTCCATAGACAAACATTGGCAGTAGAATGGTTTCACTGAAGATCTCAGTGACTTTCAACGTGGCACGTCTAGGAGCAACAACGGCTCAGCCTCGAAGTGGTAGACAACACAAGCTCACAGAACGGACCGCCGAGTGTTGAACCACGTAGAGCAGGGGTGTCAAAGTCAAATGGACGGAGGGCCAAATAAAAAATTTAGCTACAAGCCGAGGGCCGGACTGTTCGAATGTTCATTGAAAATTTTTTAAATGACGCATATAGTCTAGTGAACCTAATTGAACCTACTGAAAACCTAACAAATATATTCCAATATGATCAGATAAATAAAGCAATATTTTCTTATGGCTCTGTCAGTAATCTTTAATTTTCAACAGACACAAAAGACAAATTTCCTTTATATAAAAATCCCCATAACATGAACATTAAATGAAAGAAACCGGTATTCAAGGCACCTTTCCCTGGCTTAGCCATCGCACCTCTGTGTGATAAGGCAAATCACCATGCTCCGTTTCTAACTCCGTCAGAAATGCCTTGAACTGGCGGTGATTCAAACCTTTGGCTCTGATAAAGTTAACTGTGCGCGTGATGATGCTCATTACATGCTCCATTTTCAAGGCTTTACCGCACAACGCTTCCTGGTGTATGATACAATGATAAGCTGTCAGCTCACCTGTCGCGTTTTCCTCTTGCATCTTTTCCCGTATCTTCGCCACCAGTCCGCTCCTGTGTCCACACATCGCAGGTGCTCCGTCGGTTGTCAAACCCACGAGTTTTTCCCAAGGCAGCTCCATCTCATTTACACAGCAGCCTACTGCTCGGTGCGTCACCGTTGCATTGTGGGAAATGTAGTATTGGTGCGTGTAAAAGATCTGCGGGCTGCCGGCTTGCTGCGGTCTGCGGGCCGGTTCTAATAATAAATCAAGATCATCCCAGGGGCCGTAAAAAACCTTCTCGCGGGCCGGATGTGGCCCGCGGGCCTTGACTCTGACATATATGACGTAGAGAGTAAAAATAATCCTCTGTTGTAAAACTGACTGCTGAGTTCCACATACTTTTGTCCATGTATTATATCTCCTCCTGGACTAACAGTGATCTGCTCAGGAAATATCAACATATTATAATTATATTCAACTGATTTCCTTCATTCATACAACTTCCTCTGCACCTCTCATGATGACTGTTTAGATTGTCAGTCTGCTTTACTAAATAGATCACTCAGTCAAGTAGGAATCAAATAACTTAAATATCCCAGAATGCTTTTGTATTTGAGTGTTATCTCAGTGAACGTCTCTACTCACTACCACTGTCACATGTCATGTTATTGTCATATCTAAATGAGGAAAGTAGTTGAGGAGCTACGTTTTCTTTTTCTCTCCTCTTGTTCCAGATGTCCTGCTTAAGCCTGATATCAACATATGTTGTCTCAGTGACTGTAGGCCCACTACTCATGTTGCCCTGTGAGGGAGGGTGGCTAGCACTGTTACATGCTGATGTTATTGTCATATCTATAGGAAACTAGTTGAAGAGGTTTTTCTTCTTCTCTTTTATTGTTACAGATCTCCTGGTCCAGCCTGATATCTTCCTGACTGACTCAATGGGAGGGGTCTCCAGGGGCCACCAGGGGCCCAAGGTGTTCAGGGGCCACAGCTTCACCATCACCTGCTCCACTCAGCCACAGTACCCAGGAGGCTCCTTCCTCCTCACGTTCACCGGCTCCAACAGAACCCAGACCCAGCCAGCTGTCAATCACTCTGCTGCCTTCCTCTTCCCTGCTGCAGATGACTCCCACCAAGGGAACAACAGCTGTGTTTATGAGAATTATGTTTTCTCTCATAACTTCTCCTCTGAGAGTGAGCTCCTCTCCCTCACCATCACAGGTAACTGAACATGAACCAGACTTATAACTTTGTCATTGACAGATTTCCCACAGATCTATGTGATGATGATCAGTCCCCTCATCAAAGGTGTTTCTGTTTGCAGCCTCTCCTCTGCCAGCCTTCATCATCAGACACGTTGTAGTGCTGCTGCTCCTACTGACAGCCATCACCACCTCCTACCTGTACTACAAGGTAAAGACATTTACTCAGACGTTACAAGTCATTTAAACTAGAGGGAGAGGGTGAGGGGGAGAGGGAGGGAGAGAGAATGGAGATTCTAGAGAGTAAATGTCTGACTGTTGGTGCTGTGTCTCCCTAGCCCACCAAGAGGCAGAAGAGAGTGAACAGGGTGAGCAGCATGGATCTTGATGTCAATGCCATGGAGATGGTCTCTCTGAGCTCCAGAGCTGAAGCTGGACCGGGAGAGGAGAGAGCAGCCCAGGGGACGGAGTAGGAGTAGAATGAAGCTGACCCTACATGCTGATCTTAGGTCAGTTTTGTGTTTTAAATCGATGGTCAGCAGTGGACTGGTGTTTAAAATGTGGTGACAAACCTGAAGTGGATCTAATTTTAATAACAAGTTCAGAATTAGTTTATCTTTCTAGAACCTTGGAAGAAATCTAAAAGGAGTGACTGCAACCACCATTATGCCTTTTAGTTTGGTTTTTACCACCAGAGAAACATGGGGTTCTGGGTAACATGGGGTTCTGGGTAACATGGGTTTGGGGTAACATGGGGTTTGGGGTAACATGGGGTTTGGGGTAACATGGGGTTTGGGGTAACATGGGGTTTGGGGTAACATGGGGTTTGGGGTAACATGGGGTTTGGTAACATGGGGTTTGGGGTAACATGGGGTTTGGGGTAACACGGGGTTTGGTAACATGGGGTTTGGGGTAACATGGGGTTTGGGGTAACATGAGGTTTTGGTAACATGGGGTTTGGGGTAACATGGGGTTGTGGTAACATGGGGTTTTGGTAACATGAGGTTTTGGGTAACATGAGGTTTTGGGTAACATGGGGTTCTGGGTAACATGGGGTTTGGGGTAACATGGGGTTTGGGGTAACATGGGGTTTTGGTAACATGGGGTTTGGGTAACATGGGGTTTGGGTAACATGTGGTTCTGGGTAACATGGGGTTCTGGTAACATGGGGTTTTTAATTATTTCAAGAGAGTAGTTCAATTACGTCTGTTTTGTGTTCCAGAATGTATTGCTTTTTGCTTTTGTCTTTATGTCTATCTCATTTAGTGTCTCTTGGATTCTTTATCTTATTTAGTGTCTCTTAGATTCTTTATCTTATTTAGTGTCTCTTAGATTCTTTATCTTATTTAGTGTGTCTTAGATTCTTTGTCTTATTTAGTGTCTCTTAGATTCTTTATCTTATTTAGTGTCTCTTAGATTCTTTATCTTATTTAGTGTCTCTTAGATTCTTTGTCTTATTTAGTGTCTCTTAGATTCTTTATCTTATTTAGTGTCTCTTAGAATCTTTATCTTATTTAGTGTCTCTTAGATTCTTTATCTTATTTAGTGTCTCTTAGATTCTTTATCTTATTTAGTGTCTCTTAGATTCTTTATCTTATTTAGTGTCTCTTAGATTCTTTATCTTATTTAGTGTCTCTTAGATTCTTTATCTTGAAGTGTCTCCATTATTAGTTCATGTATTATTATAATCATCTGTTCATTCTTTGTATTTTGAAACATTTTTTAATAAAGGGGTTTGTTGTTGTTTACCTCTCATGATGTTATTGATTATAAATGTTATGATATTGATTATGAAGTAGATTATCGTTATGATGTTGTTGGTAGTGTATAGATAATGATGTTATTGATTATAAATGTTATGATATTGATTATGATGTAGATTATTGTTATGATGTTGTTAGTAGTATATAGATAATGATGTTATTGATTATGATGTAGATTATTGTTATGATGTTGCTCTCTAAACTGCCATGTAATCAACTGAATGCTTTTAATAAAATTACAGGCTGTCAGTCTTCTGTGATTCCCCTCTTAGACAGACTACAACACAGTATGAATATATGAATATATATACAGTATGAATTAACCTACTGTTCAGTAGGATAATAGTAGACCAACCCAAGCTGTACTGTTCAGTAGGATAATAGTAGACCAACCCAAGCTGTACTGTTCAGTAGGATAATAGAAGACCAACCCAAGCTGTACTGTTCAGTAAGATAATAGTAGACCAACCCAAGCTGTACTGTTCAGTAGGATAATAGTAGACCAACCCAAGCTGTACTGTTCAGTAGGATAATAGTAGACCAACCCAAGCTGAACTGTTCAGTAGGATAATAGTAGACCAACCCAAGCTGTACTGTTCAGTAGGATAATAGTAGACCAACCCAAGCTGTACTGTTCAGTAGGATAATAGTAGACCAACCCAAGCTGTACTGTTCAGTAGAATAATAGTAGACCAACCCAAGCTGTACTGTTCAGTAGGATAATAGTAGACCAACCCAAGCTGTACTGTTCAGTAGGATAATAGTGGACCAACCCAAGCTGTACTGTTCAGTAGGATAATAGTAGACAAACCCAAGCTGTACTGTTCAGTAGGATAATAGTAGACCAACCCAAGCTGTACTGTTCAGTAGGATAATAGTGGACCAACCCAAGCTGTACTGTGCAGTAGGCTAATAGTAGGCCAACCCAAGCTGTACTGTGGAGTAGGCTAATAGTAGGCCAACCCAAGCTGTACTGTGGAGTAGGCTAATAGTAGGCCAACCCAAGCTGTACTGTGGAGTAGGCTAATAGTAGGCCAACCCAAGCTGTACTGTGCAGTAGGCTACCAGTCAGGCCAACCCAAGCTGTACTGTGCAGTAGGCTAATAGTAGGCCAACCCAAGCTGTACTGTGGAGTAGGCTAATAGTAGGCCAACCCAAGCTGTACTGTGGAGTAGGTTAATAGTAGGCCAACCCAAGCTGTACTGTTCAGACTTTTTTTTTACAGAAAAACAATGCAATTGTTCTAAGTCCATAACAATATTTAAACCAATCAGGAGACCACTTTTGAGGTTTGGGGAAAATCTAAGAAATTTACATTTTTGACCCTAACCCCTTTAATTCATGTGTGCAGCCACCTAGCACTATTGTTGGATTAGCAGTGTTAATATAGTACAGAAATCTTATGTTTATTTGACTCTGATGATAAAGAAATAGAAAATATTCCTGTAAAGGACTGTGTTAAATATTTAGGAATACATCTGTCAAAAAAACACAGTCAGACAACATATGAATTTCTCTCCTAAAATTAAGAAAACCAAAAATATATTTAATAATTGTCTACAAAGACATCTTTCTATACTTGGGAGAGTACTTCTGTCCAAGGCAGAGGGACTGTCTGGTTTTGTGTACCCCTCATCTTTGTTTGTAAATCCTGCTACTTGTAAAGAGATCAACAAGACCTTTCTTGACTTCATCTGGAAAAACAAGTCTCACAAACTAAAGAAGTCAGTCCTCTGTAATAAAAGACCTGAAGGAGGTCTGGGAGTGTTGGACTTTGTGACGTAAATAACACTTTCAAGATCAACTGGTTTGAAAGATGTTTGATCAATACTGATTCAATATGGTATTTCATTCCAAATAATGTGTTTCATAAGGTGGGAGGTCTTCAATTTTTACTGAAATGTCATTATATTCCTGAAAGATTACCCGCTAAATTGGCTAGGTTTCACCAACAAGCTTTAAGGCCTGGAAAATATGTTTCCTACACAATTTTTCCCCTCATAAAGGTCTTTTGTGGAATAATTCAGACATAACTGTAAGGAATAAGTCATTGTTCTACCCCAACTGGCATGAGAGGAATATTGACTTTGTTCTTGATGTTTTTGACAACAGAGGTAATATTCTTACATTTGAACAATTTATAACATTGAAAGAGTTTCCAATTCCTTTCAGTGTTTATTTCTGTGATCAAAGCCGTTCCCAGTGGTCTAACTACACTCATGAAAACTCATCTTAGCTTTGGTAATGATCACAAAGTTTATCCAGAACTCAGATTGGAAGGCGTGGGCTTACTTGAGAAATCTTGTTGTAATAAATATATAAGACAAATTCTTCATTCACAAAACCAACTTCCACCGAGAGGAAAATGTTTCTGGAACATGCTTATTATTCCTGACATTGTCTGGAAAAATGCCTGGTTAAGGCCTTACAAATATTGTATACCAAACAAAGTTAAGGAAGCGCACTTTAAAATTTTACATAAGATACTGTATATCCATGTAATTCTATGATATCCAAATGTGTGGCTGTTGATGATATCTGCGTTTTCTGTGAAGAAAAGGTGAGAATCTGTCCCACTTGTTCTTTAATTTAAATTTGTGTCAGAATTTTGGGAAAACCTTGAAAAATACTTATTTCCCATTATGAACACTGCCCATGTTTTTGACATGAAAGATATAACATGTTACTATTGCAATGATAACAAGACCATTCAAATGATTGTTCATTTTTTTTAAATTCTTGTTGCCAAATACTTTCTACACAAACAAAAATTCCAAAATTCTATACCAAAATTACACATTTTTCTGATTGAATGTAACTATTTTATTAAAACATTAATCCTAGTGAATAACAACAATAACATCTTCCTGAATCATTATAGATTTTTTCAGAGTGATTACAACTACACTAGAATAGTTCATTATTTATATTTTTTGTATGTTTTAGTATTTTCTTGTTAATACCTGTGTTCTGTTCTGTATGATGTAACAATGTAAATTGTAGATCTGCATTTTGAATAAAAAAATATATAAATCAAATCAAATATAAAAAGAGGCACTTCTGCTGCGTCTCTTTCTGCTGACTGGAGTGAGCAACGCAGTTGAGGAACCAAAAGTTTATTTTCATTTATTTCAGAAAAGTGTAATATTATATTAAGTCGTTCAAAGAGAAGCATGTGTTGATTGATTCGTGTTTAATGAGTGATAATTTAAAACAAACTTTAGACCCACTACATATTTACATTGAACCATAGTTCTGACATGGATCATTTTGACCCCAGAGCCATATCTTTTATCAGAGCCAAAATGTGGTTTATTCCATTTTTCATGACTTTGTCAATCAACTTGTTCTTAATACATCTAAATCATGGTTTAGTGTTTCTGTATCAATATGGACTTTTAACAAATTCAAATCCTTTGTATTCCTACTACAATGTTAAAACATTCTACATTGTGACATCATTCAAACATTCTACATTGTGACATCATTTCACTGATATCATGAAACAACTACTTCATGTATGTATTTTCTGATGTTTGATCAGAGGTCTTTTATCAGAGTATCTCTTGTGACATTGATGACAGCTATAAGGTTTCTCTCCTGTGTGTGTTCTCTGGTGTATAGTCAGATGGCTAGATGTAACAAATCTCTTCCCACATTGATCACAGCTATAAGGTTTCACTCCTGTGTGTGCTCTCAGATGTACTATCAGCCAGCTTGAGTGATTAAGCCTCTTCCCACATTGAGTACAGTTAAAAGGTTTCTCTACTCTGTGTATTTTCTGGTGTGATTTTAAATCTGTTGAACTAACAAAACTCTTTCCGCAGTCTGAGCAGTGGTAAGGTTTCTCTCCTG
The DNA here is from genome assembly GCF_016432855.1 of Salvelinus namaycush. Lineage (NCBI taxonomy): Eukaryota > Metazoa > Chordata > Actinopteri > Salmoniformes > Salmonidae > Salvelinus > Salvelinus namaycush. The sequence continues at coordinate 138,939 of NW_024061154.1, forward strand.
TGTGTGCTCTCAGATGTACTATCAGGCAGCTTGAGTGATTAAACCTCTTCCCACATTGAGTACAGCTATAAGGTTTCTCCCCAGTGTGTGCTCTCAGATGTACTATCAGGCAGCTTGAGTGAGTAAAAATTTTCCCACATTGATCACAGCTATAAGGTTTCTCTCCAGTGTGAATTCTCATGTGTACTTTTAGTGATTCTGATCTTAAGTAACTCTTCCCACAATCAAAACAGTGGTGAGATTTCTCTCCTGTGTGTACTCGCTGGTGTATTTTAAGTTCTGATGAAGATTTGCAACCTTTCCCACAGTCAGAGCAGCAGTGAGATTTCTTCCCTGTGGGTCTCCTCTGGTGTTTCTTGAGGTGTTCTGATCGGGAGGGACTCTTCTCTGCCTCGTCAGCATCATGATGTTGTTGAGGCTCCCCAGAGGATCCACGATAGTCACGTCTCTCTCCTGTGTGAACAACAAGTCAGACAGATGGTTAAAGGCCCACAACAGCAGAAATCCACTGTAAAAGGTGATGCCAACAGCGTAGCCATGAAATTGTACAACAATTGACGTCTGTAATGAATGTTAAAATTACTTGACAATTGTCTTAAGACAGTCAAGTGAGCAACAATCGTCATATTTAGTCTTTTTTTTCACATTAGTAGTAACATCAATGATTTTAGGCTAGAAAAAAGTAAAAGTTGTTGAAATCCTAAGCAGTGTGCCAGATGACTTTTGGTCTCCAATATAGGCCCCTTTTTGTGTTTTCTAAAATTGCGACAAGAGTGATGCACATGCAATTTGGTTGCAGAAACACCTCCCTGATAATGCAGAAACCACTAGTTATGGATGTTGTATATCTGCCTGAAGCAAAAAAGGTGAGCAAAGATTTGAGTTTTTCCACAATGTATTCTGAATATGACAACACACTATCAGTGCAAGATCAGGAGTGCTACTCAAGGAAACTCACATTAAGCTCTGTGTCTATTCACTAATTCACCACCGTGGGGGAAAACTCAGGGGAGTTCTCATAGGCTGACAGCAAATATAGCCTCCATTTCCAGGTTGCTTATGAGTGCATTTCACACTACTTTGGATTATAATTGTAAGGTTCATTTGAATGTCCTGATTAATATAATGTTTATGTTTTTGTCGAAAATGTACTACTTTGTATTAAAAAACGACTTCAACCAGTAAAATGTTCTTTGGCTATTATTCTAAAATGGATGACAGTTTTTTTTAAATGATCTATCTTCAGACAATACCCCATAATGACATCACAATACCCCATAATGACATCACACCAAAATAGTACCCCATAACAGTGAATAAAGTTTAGAAATGCTTGCTTACCAGGGAACTTTTGGCTAAACCAACTATATCATACTACGACCAATAAGCATACTACAAACTCAATGTACGTCACAAATAGTACAGTTAGTATGAGTATTCCAACACAGCTCAGGTCTCTGGGCTGCCATTTTGTTTCTGTTTAAATCCTAGGTTGCCCCTTTAAAAAAGCCACACAACAAACAACCAATCTGCAGTTGAAACAATAACAAAGCTGTCATTATTTTTTTACTCCAATGTTTAGAAACAAATTTCAGATTTCCCCTTTAACACCACACACATCAGTCCCACAACTGCCTCTGTTTTTAACACAGTAACGGTACCTAAAGTTGAAGTCGAAAGTTTACATACACCTTAGCCAAATACATTTAATCTCATCACAATTCCTGACATTTAATCCTAGTAAAAATTCCCTGTCTTAGGTCAGTTAGGATCACCACTATTTTAAGAATGTGAAATGTCAAAATAATGGTAGAGAGAATGATTTATTTCAGCTTTTATGTCATCAAATTCCCAGTGGGTCAGAAGTTTACATACACTCAATTAGTATTTGGTAGCATTGCCTTAAAATTGTTTAACTTGGGTCAATCGTTTCAGGTAGCCTTCCACAAGCTTCCCACAATAAGTTGGGTGCATTTTGGCCCATTCCTCCTGACAGAGCTGGTGTAACTGTGTCAGGTTTGTAGGCCTCCTTGCTCGCACACGCTTTTTCAGTTCTGCCCACAAATTTTCTATACGATTGAGGTCAGGGCTTTGTGATGGCCACTCCAATACCTTGACTTTGTTGTCCTTAAGCCATTTTGCCACAACTTTGGAAGTATGCTTGGGGTCATTGTCGTTTTGGAAGACCCATTTGGGACCAAGCTTTAACTTCCTGACTGATGTCTTGAGATGTTGCTTCAATATATCCACATCATTTCCCCTCCTCATGATGCCATCTATTTTGTGAAGTGCACCAGTCCCTCCTGCAGCAAAACACCCCCACAACATGATGCTGCCACCGCCGTGCTTCATACGGTTGGGATGGTGTTCTTTGGCTTGCAAGCCTCCCCCTTTTTTCTCCAAACATAACGATGGTCATTATGGCCAAACAGTTCTATATTTGTTTCATCAGACCAGAGGACTTTTCTCCAAAAAGTACAATTCACTGATGTGGCCATCAACCTCCTCCTTCACATCTGACTCCTGATGATCAACCTCCTCCTTCACATCTGACTCCTGATGATCAACCTCCTCCTTCACATCTGACTCCCGATGATCAACCTCCTCCTTCACATCTGACTCCCGATGATCAACCTCCTCCTTCACATCTGACTCCTGATGATCAACCTCCTCCTTCACATCTGACTCCTGATGATCAACCTCCTCCTTCACATCTGACTCCTGATGATCAACCTCCTCCTTCACATCTGACTCCCGATGATCAACCTCCTCCTTCACATCTGACTCCCGATGATCAACCTCCTCCTTCACATCTGACTCCTGATGATCAACCTCCTCCTTCACATCTGACTCCAGTGATCAATCCAGAGCGTCTTCTTTTTTGGGGGGGAATCCCGATGGACGTCATCGAATAGGCCGTCATCACGACCACCACCCACAAGTTAATTGTCATTCAGGTTATCAATAGGAAGAGCATCAGCAATATGTCCTGTCTGGTAACTTGTCTCGTTCAATGGATTTACATTGGCAGGTGCACAGGGAGAAACCCCATTAAAAAAACTCAGTCGATCTCAAACTGTGGAAAAACTTTTGGAAGTCTTTATCAAAGTCTGTGGCCTGTGATGTTGGGACAAATGATAGTCCCTTATTATACAAGCGACAAAATTCACAAATTCTACAGCACAACGGCAGAGTCATGGAGACTTTTGACTGGTACCATTATTTTCTCATGCAATTACAGTAGGTTGTACCCAATTGGTTTTCTCTCTAGATCATGCCAGTAGGTTACAGTAGGTTGTACCCAATTGGTTGTCTCTCTAGGTCATGCCAGTAGGTTACAGTAGGTTGTACCCAATTGGTTCTCTCTCTAGGTCATGCCAGTAGGTTACAGTAGGTTGTACCCAATTGGTTTTCTCTCTAGGTCATGCCAGTAGGTTACAGTAGGTTGTACCCAATTGGTTTTCTCTCTAGGTCATGCCAGTAGGTTACAGTAGGTTGTACCCAATTGGTTCTCTCTCTAGGTGATGTCAGTAGGTTACAGTAGGTTGTACCCAATTGGTTTTCTCTCTAGGTCATGCCAGTAGGTTACAGTAGGTTGTACCCAATTGGTACTCTCTCTAGGTCATGCCAGTAGGTTACAGTAGGTTGTACCCAATTGGTTGTCTCTCTAGGTCATGTCAGTAGGTTACAGTAGGTTGTACCCAATTGGTTCTCTCTCTAGGTGATGTCAGTAGGTTACAGTAGGTTGTACCCAATTGGTTTTCTCTCTAGTGGAAACAATTATCAACCCAATGTGGAAAGTGTTGAATTTGGTCAACAACAAAATGAATTGCTTATTTGCTACGTGAGGTTTACTTGATCTAACAGAAGTGTCGTAATTCTTAAATTGTTATGTGGACACGTGACATACCGACAACTTTGATAAAAAAAACACTATAGGAGTTGTCTCCAGATCGCTATGCATATTCATGCTAGTAGCTTAGCATCTCTCTCCATTGAATACAGGCGGTTGACGACAACAACCCTCATAGAATATAAACAATAGATAACAATAATAATAAGATCCACCAATCCAAAGAAAGGATAGGCGGGAGCTAGACAACCCACAGTGCCGCTTTGTGGACAACGACTCCGCTTGATAGGGCAGAGACTTATTGTCAGTATATCCATAATCGTTGGTGTAGCCAACCCAACTCTCGCATGGCACTATTGGGGGGCACTGTGTGTAGTAAATCATAACTACATTAAAATCACTACATGCCGTGGCCCCCAGATAGACCCTTCTCAAATATATATGTTAAGTCACTTTTTGAAAACGGAACGGAGAAAACAAGGGGTAGCTTGCTCTCTACGTCGTCTGATTCTAGACATATCAGTCATCATCCTAGGCCCTCCCTTGATGAGGTATTGACGAGCCAACTCCGAATACCCAAAGTGAAAACCATATTTAAGGCGGTACTTACTGGTGTTAATCAGATCTCCTACCTCCACCTCTTCATCTTTCAATGTGACAGAAATCTCCCCTTCCTTCTTCACGTCAAAAACGGCATCCTCTTTCTCATCCTCCTCTTTCACTGTAACGTCTTCCTCTTTCACTGTAACAGCCTCACCCTCAATTTATTTTTTAACTGTGACATCCTCCTCTTCCTTCTCCTCTTTCACGACAATGTTCAGCCCCAGAGCTTCTTTCTCCGTCCAGCAGACCTCTTCTTTAGCAGGAGGGGAGAAGCTTAGTGATCTCATGTTCGGGGATATTAGCTAGCTAGCTAGCTATCATTAGCGACTAAGCTAGTGCTAATTTAACCAGCCAGCTACTATATCTGACTAATAAAAAATAACGCCATATTAAATTAAATAGGTTAACAAGTATATACGATAGAAGTGTGTCTAAAACACAGCAGCTAATATACACCGAAAGCGTAAAAACAGCTTGAATCTTTCGGCTACATTGGCTAGCAAGCTACCGAGGTGGTTGACTTGTTGTTTTTGAAGAACCGTCCACTACATTATACGTCACGATAGCAGCATCGCCTGAACGACGCAAATCGCCGTCTGCTGACTGAAGTGGGAAACGCAGTTGAGGAAAATATTATTTGAAATGGATTTCATTAAATAATACTATTATATTGAGACATACAAAGACAGGAATGTGTTGATTGATTAGTGCGAATACATTTTCTTTTACTACAGCACATTTAAGGCAGTTTCATTAAGTCAAACTAAATCTAAATAAGTAGCCAGCTACTGTCAGTCTATACTGCTCCTACAGGGTGTAACAATACATAATGTAGATATATATAATGAACAGACTAGGTCTATACTGCTCCTACATGGTGTAACAATACATCATGTAGATGTATATAATGAACAGACTAGGTCTATACTGCTCCTACATGGTGTAACAATACATCATGTAGATGTATATAATGAACAGACTAGGTCTATACTGCTCCTACATGGTGTAACAATACATCATGTAGATGTATATAATGAACAGACTAGGTCTATACTGCTCCTACATGGTGTAACAATACATCATGTAGATGAATATAATGAACAGACTAGGTCTATACTGCTGCTACAGGGTGTAACAATACATCATGTAGATGTAAATAATGAACAGACTAGGTCTCTACTGCTCCTACAGGGTGTAACAATACATCATGTAGATGTACACTACCGTTCAAAAGTTGGGGTCACTTAGAAATGTCCTTGTTTTTGAAAGAAAATCATTTTTTTTGTCCATTAAAATAACATCAAATTGATCAGAAATACGGTGTAGACATTGTTAATGTTGTAAATGACTATTGCAGCTGGAAACGGCTGATTTTTAATGGAATATCTACTTAGACGTACAGCGGCCCATTATCAGTTACCATCACTCCTGTGTTACAATGGCACGTTGTGTTAGCTAATCCAAGTTTATCATTTTAAAAGAATAATTGATCATTAGAAAACCCTTTTGCAATTATGTTAGCACAGCTGAAAACTGTTGTGCTGATTTAACAAAGCTTTTGTCAAGTGTGCAGGTCTTCTTGTTCTTTAACAAAGCTTTTGTAAACAGTGTGCAGGTCTTCTTGTTCTTTAACAAAGCTTTTGTAAACAGTGTGCAGGTCTTCTTGTTCTTTAACAAAGCTTTTGTAAACAGTGTGCGGGTCTTCTTGTTCTTTAACAAAGCTTTTGTAAACAGTGTGCGGGTCTTCTTGTTCTTTAACAAAGCTTTTGTAAACAGTGTGCGGGTCTTCTTGTTCTTTAACAAAGCTTTTGTAAACAGTGTGCGGGTCTTCTTGTTCTTTAACAAAGCTTTTGTAAACAGTGTGCAGGTCTTCTTGTTCTTTATTAACAAAGCTTTTGTAAACAGTGTGCGGGTCTTCTTGTTCTTTAACAAAGCTTTTGTAAACAGTGTGCAGGTCTTCTTGTTCTTTAACAAAGCTTTTGTAAACAGTGTGCAGGTCTTCTTGTTCTTTAACAGAGCTTTTGTAAACAGTGTGCAGGTCTTCTTGTTCTTTAACAGAGCTTTTGTAAACAGTGTGCAGGTCTTCTTGTTCTTTAACAGAGCTTTTGTAAACAGTGTGCAGGTCTTCTTGTTCTTTAACAGAGCTTTTGTAAACAGTGTGCGGGTCTTCTTGTTCTTTAACAAAGCTTTTGTAAACAGTGTGCAGGTCTTCTTGTTCTTTAACAAAGCTTTTGTAAACAGTGTGCGGGTCTTCTTGTTCTTTAACAAAGCTTTTGTAAACAGTGTGCGGGTCTTCTTGTTCTTTAACAAAGCTTTTGTAAACAGTGTGCAGGTCTTCTTGTTCTTTAACAAAGCTTTTGTAAACAGTGTGCAGGTCTTCTTGTTCTTTAACAAAGCTTTTGTAAACAGTGTGCGGGTCTTCTTGTTCTTTAACAAAGCTTTTGTAAACAGTGTGCGGGTCTTCTTGTTCTTTAACAAAGCTTTTGTAAACAGTGTGCAGGTCTTCTTGTTCTTTAACAAAGCTTTTTTAACAATCAGGCAGTAGAACAACAATAATCATCACCCTCTTGACCATCTTCCCTCCCCTTAACATTCAGACCCTGTCAGTGTTCCAGGTGGACATTGGGTTTGATTCAGACCCTGTCAGTGTGCCAGGTGGACATTGTGTTTGATTCAGACCCTGTCAGTGTGCCAGGTGGTCATTGGGTTTGATTCAGACCCTGTCAGTGTGCCAGGTGGACATTGGGTTTGATTCAGACTCTGTCAGTGTGCCAGGTGGACATTGGGTTTGATTCAGACCCTGTCAGTGTGCCAGGTGGACATTGGGTTTGATTCAGACACTGTCAGTGTGCCAGGTGGACATTGGGTTTGATTCAGACCCTGTCAGTGTGCCAGGTGGACATTGGGTTTGATTCAGACCCTGTCAGTGTGCCAGGTGGACATTGGGTTTGATTCAGACACTGTCAGTGTGCCAGGTGGACATTGGGTTTGATTCAGACCCTGTCAGTGTGCCAGGTGGTCATTGGGTTTGATTCAGACCCTGTCAGTGTGCCAGGTGGACATTGGGTTTGATTCAGACCCTGTCAGTGTGCCAGGTGGACATTGGGTTTGATTCAGACCCTGTCAGTGTGCCAGGTGGTCATTGGGTTTGATTCAGACCCTGTCAGTGTGCCAGGTGGACATTGGGTTTGATTCAGACCCTGTCAGTGTGCCAGGTGGACATTGGGTTTGATTCAGACCCTGTCAGTGTGCCAGGTGGTCATTGGGTTTGATTCAGACCCTGTCAGTGTGCCAGGTGGTCATTGGGTTTGATTCAGACCCTGTCAGTGTGCCAGGTGGACATTGGGTTTGATTCAGACCCTGTCAGTGTGCCAGGTAGACATTGGGTTTGATTCAGACCCTGTCAGTGTGCCAGGTGGACATTGGGTTTGATTCAGACCCTGCCAGTGTGCCAGGTGGACATTGGGTTTGATTCAGACCCTGTCAGTGTGCCAGGTGGACATTGGGTTTGATTCAGACCCTGTCAGTGTGCCAGGTGGTCATTGGGTTTGATTCAGACCCTGTCAGTGTGCCAGGTGGTCATTGGGTTTGATTCAGACACTGCCAGCATGGCCAGAAATGTATTCCAAGGTCAGTAACTTATAACCACGGAATCACCGCAGACCTTTCATGCCTAAAAACACCTAAGTATTAGATTTACTGCATCAGCAAATCTAATTTTGTCACTGCATAAGACACCATTCACAATGCTGGCTGAGGTACGTGTAAAACATGAAATATTATTTCCTCATTGTAAAAAATGTCCCGCTCCTTTAAAACATATTTGTAATGGCAAGGCTTTAGCTCAGTGGGCTGTTCCATTGTTGAGGAAAGCAGGGGAGTGTTGTGAGTAACAGAACTGCCTGAGATGTAGGGGAAGGGAAGCTGTTCCATTGTTGAGGAAAGCAGGGGGAGTGTTGTGAGTAACAGAACTGCCTGAGATGTAGGGGAAGGGAAGCTGTTCCATTGTTGAGGAAAGCAGGGGGAGTGTTGTGAGTAACAGAACTGCCTGAGATGTAGGGGAAGGGAAGCTGTTCCATTGTTGAGGAAAGCAGGGGGAGTGTTGTGAGTAACAGAACTGCCTGAGATGTAGGGGAAGGGAAGCTGTTCCATTGTTGAGGAAAGCAGGGGAAGTGTTGTGAGTAACAGAACTGCCTGAGATGTAGGGGAAGGGAAGCTGTTCCATTGTTGAGGGAAGCAGGGGGGTGTTGTGAGTGTAACAGTATAACTTTAAACCGTCCCCTCGCCCCGACACGGGCGCGAACCAGGGACCCTCTGCACACATCAACAACAGTCGCCCACGAAGCGTCGTTATCCATCGCTCCACAAAAGCCGCGGGCCTTGCAGAGCAAGGGGAAACCCTACTTAAGTCTCAGAGCAAGTGACGTAACTGATTGAAATGCTAGTAGCGCGTACCCGCTAACTAGCTAGCCATTTCACATCCGTTACACTCACCCCCCTTTCAACCTCCTCCTTTTCCGCAGCAACCAGTGATCCGGGTCAACAGCATCAATGTAACAGTATAACTTTACGTCGTCCCCTCGCCCCGACACGGGCGCGAACCAGGGACCCTCTGCACACATCAACAACGGTCGCCCACGAAGCATCGTTACCCATCGCTCCACAAAGGCCACGGCCCTTGCAGAGCAAGGGGAAACCCTACTTAAGTCTCAGAGCAAGTGACGTAACTGATTGAAATGCTAGTAGCGCGTACCCGCTAACTAGCTAGCCATTTCACATCCGTTACATGAGTAACAGAACTGCCTGAGATGTAGGGGAAGGGAAGCTGTTCCATTGTTGAGGAAAGCAGGGGGAGTGTTGTGAGTAACAGAACTGCCTGAGATGTAGGGGAAGGGAAGCTGTTCCATTGTTGAGGAAAGCAGGGGGAGTGTTGTGAGTAACAGAACTGCCTGAGATGTAGGGGAAGGGAAGCTGCTCACTGATTGGCTGTAGGGACAAGGGTCCCTCCAAAAATATACCACTAATAGGCCAAGCCTCCACAGACCCTGTCTTGTACTGACAAACAAATCATTTGACATTCAAATACGTCATTTTAAATCCAGCTGGGCCTTTTAACACAGACAGTTGTTCCTGCTGTAGATGTTATGCCTTTGTACAGATCTAGGATCAGTTCGTTTTATATGTTCTCTAACACAGACAGTTGTTCCTGCTGTAGATGTTATGCCTTTGCACAGATCTAGGACCAGTTCACCTCCACAATGCATATACAGTACCGGTCAATTGTTTGGACACACCTACAAATTCAATGTTTTTTCTTTATTTTAACTATTGTCTACATTGTACAGATCTAGGATCAGTTTGAACTATTGTCTACATTGTAGAATAATAGTGGAGACATTGAAACTATGAAATAACACATATGGAATCATGTAGTAACCAAACAAGTGGCAGTAGAATGGCTTTACTGAAGATCTCCGTAACTTTCAACGTGGCACCGTCAGAGGATGGCACCTTTCCAACAAGTCAGTTTGTCAAGTTTCTGACCTGCTAGAGCTTCCCCGGTCGACTGTAAGTACTGTTACTGAGAAGTGGAAACATCTAGGACCAACAACGGCTCAGCCAAGAAGTAGTGGGCCACACATGTTCACAGAACGGGACCGCCGAGTGCTGAAGCGTGTTATGTGTAAAAATCATCTGTACTTGGTTGCAACACTCACTAACAAGTTCCAAACTGCCTCTGGAAGCAACATCAGCACAAGAAACTGTTTGTCAGGAGCTTCATGAAATGGGTTTCCAGGGCCGAGCAGCTGCATACAAGCCTAAGATCACCATGTGCAATGCCAAGTGTCGGCTTAAGTGGTGTAAAGCTAGCTGACTGACCGACCGACCGACCGACCGACCGACCTACCTACCTACCTACCTACCTACCTACCTACCTACCTACCTACCTACCTACCTACCTACCTACCTACCTACCTACCTACCTACCTACCTACCTACCTACCCACCCACCCACCTACCTACCTACCTACCTACCTACCTACCTACCTACCTACCTGTCACCCCTCCACTCTCTCCCTGAGTCCAGGCCCCAGACAGACAGACAGACCTACTAGTCACCCCTACACTCTCTCCCTGAGTCCAGGCCCCAGACAGACAGACACACAGACAGACAGACCTACTAGTCACCCCTCCACTCTCTCCCTGAGTCCAGGCGACAGACAGACAGACAGACAGACAGACAGACAGACAGACAGACAGACAGACAGACAGAACTACTAGTCACCCCTCCACTCTCTCCCTGAGTCCAGGCCCCAGACAGACAGACAGACAGAACTACTAGTCACCCCTCCACTCTCTCCCTGAGTCCATGCCCCAGACAGACAGACAGACAGAACTACTAGTCACCCCTCCACTCTGTCTCTGAGTCCAGGCCCCAGACAGACAGACAGACAGAACTACTAGTCACCCCTCCACTCTCTCCCTGAGTGCAGGCCCCAGACAGACAGACAGACAGAACTACTAGTCACCCCTCCACTCTCTCCCTGAGTCCAGGCCCCAGACAGACAGAACAGCAACAGCGTCAGAACTATAGCAGTCTTCATTCTGAAATGACTCTGGTCTTCTTCAGAAGTAGTGCAGTAGTCTACAGGGTTCAGAACTCACCTTTTTAAACACTTCTTATCACTCATATCATGAGGTTTCACATGTGTTTGGTTACATAGTGCCCAATGTTCTTCTTAGTGATAAAACAGCAAACATTAAGAGTGTTTACTTATCAGACCCACATATAATAAATATACTATAATATACTATATTCATATGCTTTTAGTACTCACACATGAATCATATCCTGTATGCAGGTCATGTGTTGTTTTGAGCCAGCAGTAAAAACACACTGACAGGACAGTTCCTCTTATGGCCACTAGGTGATAATCTGGTGTCACAGACGCAGGACTGAAGACTAAAGAGAAGCATTGCCCCAATTATCTCTCCTTTCTCCTAAAGTGTGCACTTGTTCCCTTCCCTTCACTGAAATGACTGGTACACTAAATATGGTGGAAACGCCCACTTGATAACAGAAGGAACAGTCCCGTGGGTGGAATGGTGGGAGACAAACAGTACCTCCTCTCCCATTCTCCCATTCTCCCATCCTCCTCTTCTCTTCTCTTCTCTCCCCTCTACTCTTCTCTCTCTCCTCCTCTCCCCCCTCCTCTCCTCTCCTATTCTCTCCTCTCTCTTCTTCTCCCCTGTCCTCCACTCCGCTCTCTCATCTTCCCCCCCTTCCTTCTCCTCTTCTCTTCCTCCCCTCTCCTCTTCTCCCCACTCTCCTCTCCTGTTCTCCTCTTCTCCACACTCTCCTCTTCTCTCCCCCTCTCCTATTCTCCCCCTTCTCTTCTTCTCCCCCCTCTGCTCTCCTCTTCTCCCCCCTCTCCTCTTCTCCCCCTCTCCTCTCCTCTCCTTTTCTCCCCCTTTCCCCTTCTTCTACCTCCCCTTACTTTATTTAATATAAATTAAAGGATGGGAGGGAGACAGAGAGGGGGAGGGGAAGGGAAGTAGGGTAGAGAGGGAGGAGGGGGGAGATGGGAGAGAGACAGAGAGGGGGGAGGGAAGTAGGGTAGAGAGGGAGGAGGGGGAGATGGGAGGGAGACAGAGAGGGGGGAGGGGAAGGGAAGTAGGGTAGAGAGGGAGGAGGGGGGAGATGGGAGGGAGACAGAGAGGGGGGAGGGGAAGGGAAGTAGGGTAGAGAGGGAGGAGGGGGGAGATGGGAGGGAGACAGAGAGGGGGGAGGGGAAGGGAAGTAGGGTAGCGAGGGAGGAGGGGGGAGATGGGAGGGAGACAGAGAGGGGGAGGGGAAGGGAAGTAGGGTACAGAGGGAGGAGGGGGGAGATGGGAGGGAGACAGAGAGGGGGGAGATGGGAGGGAAGTAGGGTAGAGAGGGAGGAGGGGGGAGATGGGAGGGAGAGAATATATTTGTATCACTGACTTTTCACCAGTGATGTCATCATAACCAGTAACCTGTTCCTCTCTTGGCCCAGCCCAGCCTGACCCTGACATATAGCATCAGACCTGTAGAGTTGACTTGGGTAACAGACCTCTAGCTTCTACACCACATCCCCCCTTCTCCTGCTCTAACATGAGACCTCATCAGCACTCATTTTGGGTGCTGGTACTGTTTATATTGAGGTGCTGGAACATTAAGCCAATATTCTATAAGAGGTGAACTCAAGCAGTAGAAAGTTAGAGCTGATATTATAGGACACACTATGTGTAACTTTGCTGCTCTGTCACCAGTTTCCTGTGGAGTTTTTTTAACATATCAGTTTGCTGTAGTGTGTTCAACCACTGATCCAAGATAAGATGCTAAGAAGTTTCTCACATCATTGAAGTTAGGACGTAATGAGATAGAAGTCATAAAGCCTAGCAGTATTTTCCACTCTTCAGTCGACTCTTCATAACAGTAGAATTGTTTCGCTCAGCGGAGCCCCAGTTAGAGACAGATATGATACCTGCAGTGGTACTGACCATCCTGTTGTGGAGCACAGGTAGGAGGCTGTTATATTGATAGACACTTGTGACAGTTACTGAGATATGTTTTGATAATGTAAGATATATCATAATTTGCAGGATTAGTAAAATAACATGCAACTGGAAGCAGACAGTAAAAATGTGTCTCAAAGCAGGACAATGATGTGATCACCTGTAAATGTACTTTACTGTAGCCTAACTGTCCATCTGGGGACAGGCACTAATGTCAGTTAAGTTGTGATGGTGTCATGCATCTGACTGTTGTATATTCAGTGTGTCAATGATTGATTGTATCTTTCTCTATGTAAATGAATGAGAGTATATATTATATTGGTGTTATGTTAGAGTAGGAGAAAGAGGGGTGTAGATGATAGAGGTCTATGAGCTGAGTCAAGATCAACAGGTCCAACACTGTATGTCAAGAAGAGAGAGAGAAAGAGAGAGAGAGAGAGATGAGAAGAGAGAGAAGGGGTGGGGAGAGAGATTTGAGGAGGAGGAGAAAGAGAGAGGGTAGGGAGAGAGAAAGGGAGGGGAGAGAGAAAGGGAGGGGAGAGAGAAAGGGAGGGGAGGTGGGAAAGGAGGGCATAGAGCAAGATAGGTGAGAGAGAAGGGGAGGGGAGAGAGATTTGAGAAGGAGAAAAGAGGGTTGGGGAGAGCAGGGTAGGAGAGAGAGGAATGGAAGAGGAGAGAGGAGGGTAGGAGAGAGGGAAGGGTAGAGGAGATAGGAGGGTAGGAGAGAGGGAAGGGTAGAGGAGAGAGGAGGGTAGATACGAGAGAGCGGTAGAGGAGAGAGGAGGGTGGAGGAGAGAGAAGGGGAGGGGAGAGAGGAGGGGAGGGGAGAGAGGAGGGTAGGAGAGGGGAAGGGTAGAGGAGAGAGGAGGGTAGGAGAGAGGGAAGGGTAGAGGAGAGAGGAGGGTAGGAGAGGAGAAGGGTAGAGGTTAGAGGAGGGTCGGAGAGAGGGAAGGGTAGAGGAGAGAGGAGGGAAGGGGATAGAAGGTAGGGTAGAGAGAAGGGGAGGGGAGAAAGGAGGGGAGGGGAGAGTGGAGGGTAGGAGAGAAGGGTAGAGTGGAGAGGATGGGAGGGGAGGGGATAGAGAGATTTGCGGAGGAGAGAGGAAGGTAGGGGAGAGAGGAGGGTGGAGGAGAGAGGATGGTGGAGGAGAGAGGAGGGTGGAGGAGAGAGGAGGGGAGGGGAGAGAGGAGGTTGGAGGAGAGAGGAGGTTGGAGGAGAGAGGAGGATGGAGGAGAGAGGAGGGTAGAGGAGAGAGGAGGGTGGAAGAGAGAGGAGGGTGGAGGAGAGAGGAGGGTAGGGGAGAGAGGAGGGTAGGGGAGAGAGGAGGGTAGGGGAGAGAGGAGGGGAGGGGAGAGAGGAGGTTGGAGGAGAGAGGAGGGGAGGGGAGAGAGGATGGTGGAGGAGAGAGGAGGGGAGGGGAGAGAGGATGGTGGAGGAGAGAGGAGGGGAGGGGAGAGAGGATGGTGGAGGAGAGAGGAGGGTGGAGGAGAGAGGAGGGTAGAGGAGAGAGGAGGGTAGAGGAGAGAGGAGGATGGAGGAGAGAGGAGGGTAGAGGAGAGAGGAGGGTGGAGGAGAGAGGAGGGTGGAGGAGAGAGGAGGGTAGGGGAGAGAGGAGGGTAGGGGAGAGAGGAGAGGAGGGGAGAGAGGAGGGTGGAGGAGAGAGGAGGGGAGGGGAGAGAGGAGGGGAGGGGAGAGAGGAGAGGAGGGGAGAGAGGAGGGTGGGGGAGAGAGGAGGGGATGGGAGAGAGGAGGGTGGAGGAGAGAGGAGGGTGGAGGAGAGAGGAGGGTGGAGGAGAGAGGAGGGTGGAGGAGAGAGGAGGGTGGAGGAGAGAGGAGGGTGGAGGAGAGAGGAGAGAGGAGGGTGGAGGAGAGAGGAGGGGAGGGGAGAGAGGAGGGTGGAGGAGAGAGGAGGGTGGAGGAGAGAGGAGGAGAGAGGAGGGTGGAGGAGAGAGGAGGGTGGAGGAGAGAGGAGGAGAGAGGAGGGTGGAGGAGAGATGGGGAATGTGTTTACACATGGGTGTTGTTGCACCATAGCAACGATAAGCCTGTCTTCCCATCACATCATGAAAGGTCATGTTATGTTGATTTAATCTCTGCCTCTCTCTTCCTCTGACTCCTCCCTTTCTCTCTATCTCTCTGTCTCTCTCTCTCTTTCTCCTCTGTCTCTCTCTTTCTCCTCAGATCTCCAGGCTCAAAGCGTCAGTCCACCAGGTAGGTAGAGTATACATCTACAGTGATTATAGCAGTTCAATATTAGTCAACTTTATTATCCCACATGAAGAAAGTAATGTGTCCATACAAACCATTCTAAAACCCAATAACAAGTACTGTTTTATGGAACTACTAATACTTGACATATTATATATTATATTGGTCTGATGTTAGAGTAGGAGAAGGGGGGTGTAGATGCTAGAGGTCTGTTACCCAAGTCAACAGGTCTGATGCTATCTGTCAGGAAGAGAGAGAGAGGAACAGAGAGAGAGGAAGGAGAGAGAGAGAGAAGGCGTGGAGAGAGAGGGAGATGTCAACAGAGATAGGGAGAGCTAGAAGGCGAGGAGAGAAAGTGAGATGTCAACAGAGATAGGGCTGACAGACTAACATGCAGCCAACTGAATATCTTGTCATTACTGACTTCTCACCAGTGATGTCATCATAACCTGTAACCTTCATAACTGAAGTGACGTAACGTACATAACTACATTCAGTCCATCATCCCTACCAGTCTAGTACATAACTACATTCTGTCCATCATCCCCACCAGTCTAGTACATAACTACATTCTGTCCATCATCCCCACCAGTCTAGTACATAACTACATTCAGTCCATCATCCCTACCAGTCTAGTACATAACTACATTCTGTCCATCATCCCCACCAGTCTAGTACATAACTACATTCTGTCCATCATCCCCACCAGTCTAGTACATAACTACATTCTGTCCATCATCCCCACCAGTCTAGTACATAACTACATTCTGTCCATCATCCCTACCAGTCTAGTACTTAACTCAACTCTCTCACCGACCCCCACCAGTCTAGTACATAACTCAATTCTGTCTCTGACCCCCACCAGTCTAGTACATAACTCAACTCTCTCTCTGACCCCCACCAGACTAGTATATAACTCAACTCTCTCACCGACCCCCACCAGTCTAGTACATAACTCAACTCTCTCCCTGACCCCCATCAGTCTAGTACATAACTCAACTCTCTCCCTGACCCCAACCAGTCTAGTACATAACTGAACTTTCTCCCTGACCCCCACCAGTCTAGTACATAACTCAACTCTCTCCCTGACCCCCACCAGTCTACTACATAACTCAACTCTCTCCCTGACCCCCACCAGTCTAGTATACTACTCATCTCTCACCCTGACCCCCACCAGTCTAGTACATAACTCAACTCTCTCCCTGACCCCCACCAGTCTAGTACATAACTCATTTCTCTCCCGACCCCCACCAGTCTAGTACATAACTCAACTCTCTCCCCAACCCCACCAGTCTAGTACATAACTCAACTCTCTCCCCGACCCCCACCAGTGTAGTACATAACTCAACTCTCTCCCTGACCCCCACCAGTCTAGTACATAACTCAACTCTCTCCCCGACCCCATCAGTCTAGTACATAACTCAACTCTCTCCCTGACCCCCACCAGTCTAGTACATAACTCAACTCTCTCCCAGACCCCCACCAGTCTAGTACATAACTCAACTCTCTCCCTGACCCCCACCAGTCTAGTACATAACTCAACTCTCTCCCAGACCCCCACCAGTCTAGTACATAACTCAACTCTCTCCCTGACCCACACCATTCTAGCATATTACTCATCTCTCTCCCCGTGCCCTGCCTGTCTAGTACATAATTCAACTCTTTCCCTGACCCCCACCAGACCAGTATATAACTCATCTCTCTCCCCGACCCCATCCAGTCTAGTACTTAACTGAACTCTTGATCTGACACCACCAGTCTAGTACATAATTCAACTCCCTCCCTGACCTCATCCAGTCTAGAACATAATTCAACTCTCTCCCCGACCCCCACCAGACCAGTATATAACTAATCTCTCTCCCCGACCCCATCCAGTCTAGTACTTAACTGAACTCTTGATCTGACACCACCAGTCTAGTACATAATTCAACTCTCTCCCCGACCCCATTAAGTCTTGTACACAACTCAACTCTTCCTCCAACCCCTACCAGTCTAGTACATAACTCAACTCTCTCCCCGACCCCCACCTGTCTAGTACATAACTCAACTCTCTCCCTGACCCCCACCAGTCTAGTACATAACTCAACTCTCTCCCTGACCCCCACCAGTCTAGTACATAACTCAACTCTCTCTCCAACACAATTTCATTCCTACTTTTTGATTACGTATTCATCCCAAGGGAAAGGATTGGAAACACCTAAACATACATTAACACAGAAACAGCACAATTCATCTCATATGACCTAGTAGTACTGTAGAGCTCTTTAACATCCACACAATATACACTACACTACATCCTCCATATAATTCATCTCATATGACCTAGTAGTACAGTAGAGCTCTTTAACATCCACACAATATACACTACACTACATCCTCCATATAATTCATCTCATATGACCTAGTAGTACTGTAGAGCTCTTTAACATCCACACAATATACACTACATTACATCCTCCATATAATTCATCTCATATGACCTAGTAGTACTGTAGAGCTCTTTAACATCCACACAATATACACTACATTACATCCTCCATATAATTCATCTCATATGACCTAGTAGTACTGTAGAGCTCTTTAACATCCACACAATATACACTACATTACATCCTCCATATAATTCATCTCATATGACCTAGTAGTACTGTAGAGCTCTTTAACATCCACACAATATACACTACATTACATCCTCCATATAATTAATCTCATATGACCTAGTAGTACTGCAGAGCTCTTTAACATCCACACAATATACACTACACTACATCCTCCATATAATTCATCTCATATGACCTAGTAGTACTGCAGAGCTCTTTAACATCCACACAATATACACTACATTACATCCTCCATATAATTCATCTCATATGACCTAGTAGTACTGTAGAGCTCTTTAACATCCACACAATATACACTACATTACATCCTCCATATAATTCATCTCATATGACCTAGTAGTACTGTAGAGCTCTTTAACATCCACACAATATACACTACATTACATCCTCCATATAATTCATCTCATATGACCTAGTAGTACTGTAGAGCTCTTTAACATCCACACAATATACACTACATTACATCCTCCATATAATTCCTCTCATATGACCTAGTAGTACTGTAGAGCTCTTTAACATCCACACAATATACACTACATTACATCCTCCATATAATTCATCTCATATGACCTAGTAGTACTGCAGAGCTCTTTAACATCCACACAATATGGCTGGGTCTCCCTGTCCTGTCCCCATGTGTCCACTGCCCTGCAGAGCCCAAACCCAACACATCCCACTCAGCTTTAGGGTCTTAGTGAAGGAGGGGAGGGGGTGGGGAGGGCAGAGGAGAGAGATAGGAGGGGAGGGGACAGAGCATAGCTGAGGGAAGTAGGGGGTGGGGAGGGCAGAGGAGAGAGATAGGAGGGGAGGGGACAGAGCATAGCTGAGGGAAGTAGGGGGTGGGGAGGGCAGAGGAGAGAGAGAGGAGGGGAGGGGACAGAGCATAGCCGAGGGAAGTAGGGGGTGGGGAGGGCAGAGGAGAGAGAGAGGAGGGGAGGGGACAGAGCATAGCCGAGGGAAGTAGGGGGTGGGGAGGGCAGAGCAGGGAGAGAGGAGGGGAGGGGACAGAGCATAGCCGAGGGAAGTAGGGGGTGGGGAGGGCAGAGGAGAGAGAGAGGAGGGGAGGGGACAGAGCATAGCCGAGGGAAGTAGGGGGTGGGGAGGGCAGGGCAGAGCAGAGAGATAGGAGGGGAGGGGACAGAGCATAGCTGAGGGAAGTAGGCATTATGAGGGTGCTGCGGCGCCCCGAGAAAAATACATGAATGTAATTCGATTTTTTTACTTTTTGTAAAACCATTTCCCCCCTGTGGTAGACCAGGGGGTTTGGTCAAGACGTTTACCCAGATCAGACACGAACAGAGTAGGATTAGCTCGGTTTCAAGGGTGTTTATTTAAATAATAAATCAAAAAGATAAAGATAGGTCTCCCCCATGAGACCCTCTCCGGGATACCGTCTTCTACGCTCCGGGTCTTGCTGTATCCTGTCCAGCACAAAAACTGAACTCCCGCCTCATACCTCTGCAACCGTCCCCAACTATACGGGAGTCCTTTCCTCCCCCACTCTCTCTGTGTGCTGCCCTTCTGGCAGCTCTATGGGCCTTGCACAGCTGGTGAGCAACCAGCCCCTGATTACTCACCAACTCCCAGTCAGCCACAATTAGTCCTGGCCGGAGAGCCCGTCGAGACCTGGCACGTCCAGCAGATGGAGCCATCGGCTCGTGATGTATACTCTGTCTGTCACCAGGCCTCGACGAGTCTCCCCCAGGTGGCTGACCTGCTGTACGCCACACCCACTAGTAGTCCAGTACTGTATCAGTGGTTTGATATAGCCTTCTGTAGCGAGCCCAACATTAACCTCTTACCTATAGGTCTACATCATCATCCTCTGTCTGCATCCTAATCCCTACATGTAGTCTACCTACCTCTGGTATAATGCATTTCCACCTCTCACTCCATCAGTGTTGCTCTGTCTGCATCCTAATCCCTACCTGTAGTCTACCTACCTCTGGTATAATGCATTTCCACCTCTCACTCCATCAGTGTTGCTCTGTCTGCATCCTAATCCCTACCTGTAGTCTACCTACCTCTGGTATAATGCATTTCCACCTCTCACTCCATCAGTGTTGCTTGTCCATCTTCCTGAATTAAAAGATGAACAGATCAATATTGCTGCATAACGTCATTAAATATTGCTAAGTTATTTATCTATAGTGTGGATGTAGGGCTGGTTTTAGTATATAATGAGCACCCAGATGCTGCGTAGGCAACACAATAATATCAGACAGACAAACTGGCCCTGCTGCCTCCGTGTTGACTACTATGTTGCAATATGAATATTCTCAGAGTTGTCTTGTTGATACTAAATGTTTCAGTTTCTCCGAGCCGCCTCGTTCATTTATACAATGTTTCAATATTATCAGAGCCACCTTGTTGATGCAACGCTTCAGTATTCACAGAATGTTTCCTTTCCCTGGTGAATAATGCAGACAGGCAAATACAAAATGAGCTGGGTGCAGACATCATAAGGAACACTGACACAATGACACTGTCATAGTGTAACAGTATAACTTTAGACCGTCCCCTCGCCCCGACACGGGCGCGAACCAGGGACCCTCTGCACACATCAACAACTGACACCCACGAAGCATCGTTACCCATCGCTCCACAAAAGGGGAACCACTACTTCAATTCAAGGTCTCAAAGCGAATGACGTAATCGATTGAAACGCTATTAGCGCGCACCACCGACTAGCCATTTCACATCCGTTACAATAGTACACAATACGAACCGCTCCACAAGGGTGACTTCATATACATTATAGCAGGGGGTCGACAACGTTTTGTTTGACGACGCTTTTCAATTTACAAATGATCCTCCCATTTCTAAAGATCTGCGTGCCTGTATAACGCCCCACTCAGCAGACTGTCGACCAATCACGTTCACGTTGTCATGCTGTGTCACGCGGTTGTTAAACCAATCGTAACGTAATATCTTCTCAAAATCAGTGTACTTCATGTCGAGAAACTGCCTATTTTCATCAAAAGTACGTACTGTCATGATTCCAAAGCTATACGATACTACAGACAGCAAGTTAATTATCTCACAAAGCTATACGATACTACAGATAGCAAGTTAATTATCTCACATCTCCGAAAATATCTGTAATGTTGTACTTCTTTTTGACAAAACTCATGATAATGTTGGGTTTTTAATCTAGAGCCCAATAGACTCCCGTTCAAACCTTGAAAGCCTCTCCTTGTCCCACAATCGCCCAGAATGCACCGCGCCGCCAATTGACATAGTAAGGGCAACGTTTCCCATCTCCTCAAAATTATTTCTGAAGTTGTGAATGTTAGATTCCACTCTGTGAGACACATCGATCTGCAGGTTGAATATGGTGAGATTGTAAACTCCTAAATTGATAGTGCAGTTTGTTTAGGGGATTTAACAGCTAGTTAGCTACTTCACATGCTGATATTGTCTTTGGTATTATTGTGTGTAGATACGTTTAGCTACCAGCCAGCAAAGCCCAGACAGAGAGCATTGCATTGTGGATGTTGTAGTCGACTTGAGCTGCAACAGATTTCCTCAACGATTTTCCATCTTGCTACCAACCTTATTATAACGCCAAAATGAAACATTTGTTTACAAAAAGTATTGTTCTCACATACAAGTATTATTTAACACTGTCAAGTAAAGGAATGAGTGGTGAATATTTTCATCTTGTATTTCATGATTTTCTTCATTCTTTGGTTGAGTCAGTTTGTCGTTATGCGTCCTTGTTGATTGAAGGCCTAAGAAATTCCTTTAATGTATTTTATTTACATGCATGTGTAGGATTTATCTGGCCTGGTCTGAATCCAGGCTGCATCACATCCGGCCGTGATTGGGAGTCCCGTAGGGCGTCGCACAATTGTCCCAGCGTCGTCTGGGTTAGGCCGGGGTAGGCCGTCATTGTAAATAAGAATTTGTTCTTAACTGATTTGCTTAGTTACATAAAGGTTATATAAAAAAATGATTTTATCTGGCATAGTTTACATTCAGCTGTTTTATGCTCTGGTTACTTTCACATTGATGTTGGTATTTGAAGTCAGCATTGAAGTGTGCATTATGCATCTATTTCATTGTACTGTTCCACCAGTAGAATAAATGAGTCAATGTAGCCTCTGTATGATGAGGTTGAGTAGTACATTGTACATCCATTCCACAGACCTTTAAACCCAATATAAACCTAATATTGCAGTGATAATTCAAGTCTGGGGGCATTCATTTATGTTAGTTTTTGCTGTTCTCCAAATAGTATTTTAGAGTTTTTAAGTACAGTAAATTATCAGGTGGGGGGATTTCTACACACCCCATTTAGCCATACCCTAGGTTTAGCTGTATTTCTACACACCCCATTTAGCCATACCCTAGGTTTAGCTGTATTTCTACACACCCCATTTAGCCATACCCTAGGTTTAGCTGTATTTCTACACACCCCATTTAGCCATACCCTAGGTTTAGCTGTATTTCTACACATCCCATTTAGCCATACCCTAGGTTTAGCTGTATTTCTACACACCCCGTTTAGCCATGCCCTAGGTTTAGCTGTATTTCTACACACCCCGTTTAGCCATACCCTAGGTTTAGCTGTATTTCTACACACCCAAACTACTTGATGTGGCTATGGGACAGAGGAGGATGGGAGGGGAGATGGAGAGAGAGGGAGATGTCAACAGAGATGGGGCTGACAGAATAACATGCAGTCAACTCAATATCTTTTCATAACTGACTTCTCACCAGTGATGTCATCACAACCAATAACCTTTTCCACTCTTCCACTCTTAGTCCGACTCAGCCTGACCGGGACCTACGATATGAATTATTTTAAAAACAGACGAAAGCAAATTTGTTAAATTTGATTCCCCACACGTTTCAAGTAGACATCCGAACATCACACCTGCGGGACAGGTACAGGATGGCAACAACAACTGCCCGAGTTACACCAGGAACGCATAATCCCTCCATCAGTGCTCAGACTGTCCTCAATAGGCTGAGAGAGACTGGACTGAGGGCTTGTAGGCCTGTTGTAAGGCAGGTCCTCACCAGACATCACTGGCAACAACGTTGCATATGGGCACAAACCCACCGTCCCTGGTCCAGACAGGACTGGCAAAAAGTGCTCTTCACTGACAAGTCGCTGTTTTGTCTCACCAGGGGTGAGGAAGGAATGAGCGTTTACACCGAGGCCTGTACTCTGGATCGAGATCGATTGGAGGTGGAGGGTCCGTCATGGTCTGGGGCTGTGTGTCACAGCATCATCGGACTGAGCTTCTTGTCATTGCTGTCAATTTCAACGCTGTGCGTTACAGGGAAGATATCCTCCTCCCTCATGTGGTACTCTTCCAGCATGCTCATCCTGACATGACCCTCCAGCTTGACAATGCCACCAGCCATACTGCTCGTTCTGCGTATTATTTCCTGCAAGACAGGAATGTCAGTTTTCTGCCATGGCCAGCGAAGAGCCCGGATCTCAATCCCATTGAGCACTTCTGGGACCTGTTGGATCGGAGGGTGAGGGCTAGGCCCATTCTCCCCAGGAATGTTTCAAGGTCTGACAAACACAGCTCTGTGACCTTTCACCTCAGATGAGGAGTGGAGATATTGGTGGATGTGCTGGAGATGCAAAAAATATCTCTAGTTTAAACAGATGGATTATGATGTCATTTACAAAATAGCCTCCAACACTCTACTCAGCAAATTGGATGCAGTCTATCACAGTGCCATCCGTTTTGTCACCGAAGCCCCGTATACCACCCACCACTGCGACCTGTATGCTCTCGTTGGCTGGCCCCCGCTTCATATTCCTTGCCAAACCCACTGGCTCCAGGTCATCAATAAGTCTTTGCTTGGTAAAGCCCCGCCTTATCTCAGCTCACTGGTCACCATAACAACACCCACCCTAGCACGCACCCCAGCAGGTATATTTCATTGGTCACCCCCAAAGCCAGCCCCTCCTTTTGCCACCTTTCCTTCCAGTTTTCTGCTGCCAATGACTGGAACGAATTGCAAAAATCGCTGAAGCTGGAGACTTATATCTCCCTCACTAACTAAGCATCAGCTGTCAGAGCATTGTTACAGATCATTGAACCTGTATATAGCCCATCTGTAAATTGCCCACCCAACGACCTCATCCCCATATTCCTATTTATTTATTTGCTCCTTTGCACCCTAGTATCTCTACTTGCACATTCATCTTCTCCTCATCAATCACTTCAGTGTTTAATTGCTTAAAATGTCTTATGGCTGGGTGGCAGTATTGAGTAGCTTGGATGAAAATGTGCCCAGAGTAAACTGCCTACTACTCAGGCCCAGAGGCTAAGATATGCATATTATTAGTAGATTTTGATAGAAAACACTCTGAAGTTCCTAAAACGGTTTGAATGATGTCTGTGAGTATAACAGAACTAATATGGCAGGCAAAAACCTGAGAAAAAATCCAACCAGGAAGTGGGAAATCTGAGGTTTGTATGTTTGCCTATCCAATACACAGTGTCTGTGGGGTCATATTGTACTTCCTAAGGCTTCCACTAGATGTCAACAGTCTTTAGAACCTTGTTTGATGCCTCTACTGTGAAGAATGAGGGAAAGAGAGCTCTTTGAGTCAGGTGTGAGCATGAGCTGATGATGCGCGTTCACGTGAGAGCGACCTGTGTTCCATTACATTTCTGAAGACAAAGGAATTCTCCGGTTGAAACATTATTGAAGATTTATGTTAAAAACATCCTAAAGATTGATTCTATACATCGTTTAACATGTTTCTACGAACTGTAATGGAATTGTTTGACTTTTCGTCTGACCTGAGCGTCATGAATTTGGATTACTGGACTGAACGCGCGAACAAAAAGGAGGTATTTGGACATAAATGATGGACTATATCGAACAAAACAAACATTTATTGTGGAACTGGGATTCCTGGGAGTGCATTCTGATGAAGATCATCAAAGGTAAGTGAATATTTATAATGCTATTTCTGACATCTGTTGACTCCACAACATGGCGGATATCTGTATGGCTTATTTGGTCTCTGAGCGCTGAACTCAGATTATAGCATGGTGTGCTTTTTCCGTAAAGTTTTTTTGAAATCTGACACAGCGGTTGCATTAAGGAGACGTTTATCTAAAGTTCCATGTGTAATACTTGTATCTTTTATCAATGTTTATTATGAGTATTTCTGTAAATTGATGTGGCTCTCTGCAAAATCACTGGATGTTTTGGAGGCAAAACATTACTGAAGGTAACGCGCCAATGTAAACTAAGATTTTTGGATATAAATATGAACCTTGTTGAACAAAACGTACATGTATTGTGTAACATGAAGTCCTATGAGTGTCATCTGATGAAGATCATCAAAGGTTAGTGATTCATTTTATCTCTATTTCTGCTTTTTGTGACTCCTCTCTGTGGCTGGAAAAATGTCTGGGTTTTTCTGTGACTAGGTGCAGACCTAACATAATCGTTTGGTTTGCTTTCGTCGTAAAGCCTTTTGGAAATCGGACACTGTGGTGGGATTAACAACAAGTTCATCTTTAAAATGGTGTAAAATACATGTATGTCTAAGGAATTTTAATTATGAGATTTCTGTTGTTTTGAATTTGGCGCCCTCCACTTTCACTGGCTGTTGTCAAATCGATCCCGTTAACGGGATCTCAGCTATAAGAAGTTAATTGTAATTATTTCGCCACTACGGCCTTTTTATTGCCTTACCTCCCTAATCTTACTTAACTTGCACTCACTGTATATAGACTTTTCTACTGTATTATTGACTGTATGTTTTGTTTATTCCATGCGTAACACTGTGTTGTTGTTTGTCGCACTGCTTTGCTTTATCTTGGCCAGGTCGGAGTTGTAAATGAGAACTTGTTCTCAACTAGCCTACCTGATTAAATAAAGGTGAAATAATATATAATTTTTTGATGGGGATTGTTTTTTAATGTTAATTTGATTTACAAATGCCCGCAGAAATTGTAGGCTAAGGGTTCAATTGTAAGTGAAAAGAGCATCTGCCAAACATGGATTGTGTGTGTGGGGGTACAGAGATGTGGTAGTCATATAATAATCATGCTGTGGTCTACATTTAGTTCCTCATCAAGCAGACCAGATCATTAGAGATGGTGGGAGAGCCTGTTAGGCTGTTTAAAATGGAACAATATCATTTATATACTGTAGCATGAGACTAATACCTCTATATACATTTAACAGGATTTGAGTGACGTTTTCTAAATTGTTTTATAATAAATATATATAATACACTGCTCAAAACAATAGAGGGAACACTTAAACAACACAATGTAACTCCAAGTCAATCACACTTCTGTGAAATCGAACTGTCCACTTAGGAAGCAACACTGATTGAGGTCATTTTGAGGTCATTTTGCAGGGCTCTGGCAGTGCACCTCCTTGCACAAAGGCGGAGGTAGCGGTCCCGCTGCTGGGTTGTTGCCCTCCTACGGCCTCCTCCACGTCTCCTGATGTACTGGCCTGTCTCCTGGTAGCGCCTCCATGCTCTGGACACTACGCTGACAGACACAGCAAACCTTCTTGTCACAGCTCGCATTGATGTGCCATCCTGGATGAGCTGCACTACCTGAGCCACTTGTGTGGGTTGTAGACTCCGTCTCATGCTACCACTAGTGAGAGCACCGCCAGCATTCAAAAGTGACCAAAACATCAGCCAGGAAGCATAGGAACTGAGAAGTTGTCTGTGGTCACCACCTGCAGAATCACTCCTTTTTTGGGGGTGTCTTGCTAATTGCCTATAATTTCCACCTTTTGTCTATTCCATTTGCACAACAGCATGTGACATTTATTGTCAATCAGTGTTGCTTCCTAAGTGGACAGTTTGATTTCATAGAAGTGTGATTGACTTGGAGTTACATTGTGTTGTTTAAGTGTTCTCTTTATTTTTTTGAGCAGTGTATATATAATACATTTTTCAAGTAGACATCATGGTGTGTCCATCAATTTAAATCCCAACTTGTAATGAAAGTATAAATAATAAAAATCAACAATGTATTGGACAGGCCTATGAGGTCTAAAGGTCTGTCTTTCCAAGACATTCTGTTCATCTGCAAGCAGACCTGATGATTCTAGATGGTGGGAGAGCCTGTTATTTAAAATGGAAGAATATAACTTACTGTAGCCTATATAATGTAACAATGACAATAATCCCTTCATATATACTGTAGTTGAAGGTTATTTTAGTGTCATAAAAAGTGTTCATTAAAACAAATCAGGATGTTTGGTGGATGGATTCAGTGTAGATGTTCTGCTGTGTATCGAGGGGTTTATATGAAAGTGGTAGATTTGTAATTCTTTACAAGAGAAAGTTCTGGAATTCTTTTCTTTGGGTGACCTCAGGCTACGGTCTTTGACAATTCAGCTACTTTGTTAACAGTCCTACAACTGTCACCTCATGTAACAACTGATTTACTTAACTAAAGGCACATCTCAATATGTGGTCCAGGTGCCTTAGTGTTCCTATAAAAACCTGTGTCCAAACTCAGCATTAAATAGTATCTAATCAGAATAGTGTACAGAGATAAGTTATTGCACCTATTGAAATGTAATGTGTTTTTTAGTGTTTATTCTGTTGCATTAAAAAAGTCACTGTTGCCTATTAGATCAATATCAGTGTGAACACGTCTGATTGGACAAGATCCATGTTGAGGTGAGACACGTCTGATTGGACTAGATCCACGTTGAGGTGAGACACGTCTGATTGGACTAGATCCACGTTGAGGTGAGACGTCTGATTGGACTAGATCCACGTTGAGGTGAGACACGTCTGATTGGACTAGATCCATGTTGAGGTGAGACACGTCTGATTGGACTAGATCCATGTTGAGGTGAGACGTCTGATTGGACTAGATCCACGTTGAGGTGAGACACGTCTGATTGGACTAGATCCATGTTGAGGTGAGACACGTCTGATTGGACTAGATCCACGTTGAGGTGAGACACGTCTGATTGGACTAGATCCATGTTGAGGTGAGACACGTCTGATTGGACTAGATCCATGTTGAGGTGAGACACGTCTGATTGGACTAGATCCATGTTGAGGTGAGACACGTCTGATTGGACTAGATCCATGTTGAGGTGAGACACGTCTGATTGGACTAGATCCATGTTGAGGTGAGACACGTCTGATTGGACTAGATCCATGTTGAGGTGAGACACGTCTGATTGGACTAGATCCATGTTGAGGTGAGACACGTCTGATTGGACTAGATCCATGTTGAGGTGAGACACGTCTGATTGGACTAGATCCATGTTGAGGTGAGACACGTCTGATTGGACTAGATCCATGTTGAGGTGAGGCACGTCTGATTGGACTAGATCCATGTTGAGGTGAGGCACGTCTGATTGGACTAGATCCATGTTGAGGTGAGGCACGTCTGATTGGACTAGATCCATGTTGAGGTGAGGCACGTCTGATTGGACTAGATCCATGTTGAGGTGAGGCACGTCTGATTGGACTAGATCCATGTTGAGGTGAGGCACGTCTGATTGGACTAGATCCATGTTGAGGTGAGGCACGTCTGATTGGACTAGATCCATGTTGAGGTGAGGCACGTCTGATTGGACTAGATCCATGTTGAGGTGAGGCACGTCTGATTGGACTAGATCCATTTCGAGAGGGGAGGGGGTAAAGACGAGGGTGAGAAGAGGGGGGAGAAGAGGAGAAGAAAGAGAAGAGGAGGAAAGGGGAGAGGGAGGAGAAGAGGAGATTGTGAGAAGAGGAGAATAGAGTATCAAAAGAGGAGAAGAGAGGGGCAGAAGTGGGGAAGGAGAGGGTTGGAGAATATGAGAGGGTTGGAGAATATGAGAGGGGGAGAAGAGGAGAGGGGGAGAAGTGGAGAAGAGAGATGGAGAAGAGGAAAGGGGGGATGAGAGGGGAGGAGAGGAGAGGGGGAGAAGAGATGGGGGAAATAGGAGAAGAGATGGGGAGAAGAGGAGATGTGCAGAAGAGGGGAGAGGAGAAGAGGGGAGGGGAGAAGATTAGAAGAGAGGGGGAGAAGAGGAGAGGGTGAGAAGCGGAGAATTGAAGAGAGGGGAAGAGAGCGGGGAAAGAGGAGAAGAGATGGGGGAAAGAGGAGAAGGGGGGTAGAAGAGAGGGGGTAGAGAGGGGAGAAGAAAAGTGAGAGGAGGAGAGGACAGGGGGAGAAGAGGAGTGGAGGGAGAATGAGAGGGGGAGAAGAGGAAAATAGAGTGTCAAAAGAGGAGAAGAGAGGCAGAAGTGGGGAAGAGGGGGAGAAGGGGGGGTGGAGAAGAGGGGAGGGGCAAAAGAGGAAAGAGAGGGGAGGTGTGGAGAAGAGATGTGGGAAAGAGGAGAAGAGATGAGGATAGGGGGAGAAGAATAGAGAGGGGAGGGGAAGAGAGGGGGAGCTGGGAGAGGGGGAGGAGTTTAGAGGAGAGGAGAGCGGGGTGGAGAAGAGAGGGGCAGAAGAGGAGAAGAGAGGGGGAGAAGAGGAGAGGAGTGGAGGGAGAATGAGAGGGGGAGAAGAGGAGGATAGAGTGTCAAAAGAGGGGGGGGAAAGAGGAGAAGAGATGGGGAGAAGAGGAGAAGAGATGGGGAGAAGAGGAGAAGAGATGGGGAGAAGAGGAGAAGAGAGGGGATAAGAGGAGAGAATAGAATAGGAGAGGGGGGAGGAGAAAAGTGAGAGGAGAAGAGAGGAGAGGAGTGGAGTGGAGGGAGAATGAGAGGGGGAGAAGTGGGGAAGGGGAGGAGAGGAGAGGGGGAGAAGTGGGGAAGGGGAGGAGAGGAGAGGGGGAGAAGAGGAGAAGAGAGGGGGAGAAGAGGAGAGGAGTGGAGGTAGAATGAGAGGGGGAGAAGAGGAGAATAGAGTGTCAAAAGAGGAGAAGAGAGGGGCAGAAGTGGGGAATTGGAGGAGAGGAGAGGGGGAGAAGAGTAGATGAGATGGGGGAGAAGAGAAGGGAGAGGGGAGAAGGGGGGAGAAGAGGAGAGGGTGAGAAGCAGAGAATTGAAGAGAGGAGAAGAGAGCGGGGAAAGAGGAGAAGAGATGGGGAGAAGAGGAGAGTAGAGGTGTAGAGGGAGAATGAGAGGGGTAGAAGAGTAGAGGGGGGAGGTGAGAAGTGGGACAAAAGAGGAGAAGAGAGGGGATAAGAGGAGAGAATAGAATAGGAGAGGGGGGAGGAGAAAAGTGAGAGGAGAAGAGAGGAGAGGAGTGGAGTGGAGGGAGAATGAGAGGGGGAGAAGTGGGGAAGGGGAGGAGAGGAGAGGGGGAGAAGTGGGGAAGGGGAGAAGAGGAGAGGGGGAGAAGAGGAGAAGAGAGGGGGAGAAGAGGAGAGGAGTGGAGGTAGAATGAGAGGGGGAGAAGAGGAGAATAGAGTGTCAAAAGAGGAGAAGAGAGGGGCAGAAGTGGGGAATTGGAGGAGAGGAGAGGGGGAGAAGAGTAGATGAGATGGGGGAGAAGAGAAGGGAGAGGGGAGAAGGGGGGAGAAGAGGAGAGGGTGAGAAGCAGAGAATTGAAGAGAGGAGAAGAGAGCGGGGAAAGAGGAGAAGAGATGGGGAGAAGAGGAGAGTAGAGGTGTAGAGGGAGAATGAGAGGGGTAGAAGAGTAGAGGGGGGAGGTGAGAAGTGGGACAAAAGAGGAGAAGAGAGGTGGAGGTGGGAGAATAGGAGAGCGGGGAGGGGGAGAAGAGTAGATGAGATGGGGAGGAGAGGTGCAGAAGAGGAGAGGGGAGAAGATTAGAAGAGAGGTGGAGAAGAGAGGGGAGAGGAGAGGGTGAGAAGCGGAAAATTGAAGAGGAGAGGAGAAGAGAGTGGGGAAAGAGGAGAAGAGAGTGGGGAAAGAGGAGAAGAGAGTGGGGAAAGAGGAGAAGAGATGGGGGAAAGAGGAGAAGAGATGGGGGGAAGAGGAGAAAATAGGGGGAGAAGAAGGGTCGAGGGGGATAAGAGGAGAGAAGAGAATAGGAGAGGGGGAGTAGAGGGGGGAGGGGAAGAGATGAGGGTGTAGAAGAGAGGAGTAGAGGAGAAAAATAGGGGGAGCTGGGAGGAGTGTAGAGGAGAGCAGGGTGGAGAAGAGAGGGGGAGAAGAAAAGTGAGAGGAGATGAGAGTACAAGGGAAGAAGAGGAGAGGACAGGGGAGAAGAGGAGAGGGGGAGAAGGGGGGGAGCTGGGAGGAGTGTAGAGGAGAGCGGGGTGGAGAAGGGAGGGGCAGAAGAGGAGAAGAGAGGGGGAAAATAGGAGAAGAGAGTGGGAGAAGTGGAGAGGGGAGAAGAAAAGTAAGAGGAGAAGAGATGAGGACAAGGGAAGAAGAGGAGAGGACAGAGGAGAAGAGAGGGGGAGAAGAGGAGAGGAGTGGAGTGGAGAGAGAATGAGAGGGGGAGAAGAGAAGAATAGAGTGTCAAAAGAGGAGAAGGGTTGGAGAAGATGAGAGGAGAGGACAAGGGAAGAAGAGGAGAAGAGAGGAGGAGAAGAGAGGGGGAGGTGTGGAGAGAAGAGGGGCAGAAGAGGAGAATTGAGGAGAGGAGAATAAAGCGGGGAAAGAGGAGAAGAGAAGAGGAG
Source organism: Salvelinus namaycush (assembly GCF_016432855.1). Taxonomy (NCBI): domain Eukaryota; kingdom Metazoa; phylum Chordata; class Actinopteri; order Salmoniformes; family Salmonidae; genus Salvelinus; species Salvelinus namaycush. Next base: position 170,278 of record NW_024061154.1, read on the forward strand.
AAGAGGTGGGGAGAAGAGGAGAAGAGATGGGGAGAAGGGGAGAAGAGATGGGGAGAAGGGGAGAAGAGATGGGGAGAAGAGGAGAATAGAGTGGGGAAAGAGGAGAAGAGATGGGGAGAAGAGGAGAGATGAGAGGGGTAGAAGAGGGAGAAGAGGAGAAGAGAGGGGGAGCGGGGAGAGGGCGAGGAGTGTAGAGGAGAGGAGAGCGGGGTGGAGAAGTGAGAGGGGGAGAAGAGGACAAGAGAGGGGAGGGGAGAAGAGGAGAGGGGGGAGAAGAGAAGAGTAGAGGGGGTAGGGGCAGAAGTGGGGAAGGGGAGAAGAGAAGAATATAGGGGGGAGAAGATGGGAGAAGAGAGGGGAGGGGAGAAGAGGAGAGGAGAGGTGGAGAAGAGGGGGAGAAGAGGAGAGGGGGAAAAGAGGAGAAGAGAGGGAGGTGTGGAGAGGGGGGAGAATAGGAGAGCGGGGAGGAGAGAAGAGTAGATGAGATGGGGGAGAAGAGAGAGGAAGAGAAGGGAGAGGGGGAGAAGCAGAGAATTGAAGAGAGGAGAAGAGATGGGGGAAAGAGGAGAAGAGATGGGGAGAAGAGAGGGGGAGGAGAGGGAGAAGATGAGAAGAGAGGGGGAGCTGAGGGAGGAGTGGAGAGGAGAGGGGTAAAAGAGGAGAGAGGGGGAGAAGTGGAGAGGGGAGAAGAAAAGTGAGAGGAGAGGACAGGGGGAGGAGACGGGGAGAAGAGGAGAAGAGTGGGGGAGAAGAGTAGAGGAAAGGGGGAGAAGATAGAGGGGGAGAAGAGGAGAAGAGGGGGGAGAAGGGGAGAAGAGAGGGGAAGAGAGGGAGAGGGGAAGATTAGTAGAAGAGAGAGGGAGAAGAGGAGTAGAGATGGGGAGAAGAGGAGAAGAGAGGGGGAGAGGAGTTGGGGGATTATGAAATTTGATCGTCTGACTTGGAAAGGTGGTATCCTATGATGTTGCCATGTTGAAAGTCACTGAGCTCTTCATTAAGGCCATTCTACTGACAATGTTTGTCTATGGAGATTGCATAGCTGAGTGCTTGATTTAATACATCTGTCAGGAAGGGGTGTGGCTGAAATAGAATCCACTAATTTGAAGGGGTGTCCACATACTTTTGTATATATAGTGTATATACACATGTGTGTTGTTGCACCATACCAACGATAAGCCTGTCTTCCCATCACATCATGAAAGGTCATGTTGATGTTGATTTAATCTCTGCCTCTCTCTTCCTCTGACTCCTCCCTTTCTCCTCTGCCTCTCTCTTCCTCTGACTCCTCCCTTTCCCCTCTGTCTCTCTCTTCCTCTGACTCCTCCCTTTCTCCTCTGTCTCTCTCTTCCTCTGACTCCTCCCTTTCTCCTCTGTCTCTCTCTTCCTCTGACTCCTCCCTTTCTCCTCTGTCTCTCTCTTCTTCTGACTCCTCCCTTTCCCCTCTGTCTCTCTCTTCCTCTGACTCCTCCCTTTCTCCTCTGTCTCTCTCTTCCTCTGACTCCTCCCTTTCTCCTCTGTCTCTCTCTTCCTCTGACTCCTCCCTTTCTCCTTTGTTTCTCTCTGTCTCTCTCTCTCTTTCTCCTCTGTCTCTCTCTTTCTCCTCAGATCTCCAGGCTCAAAGCGTCAGTCCACCAGGTAGGTAGAGTATAAATCTACAGTGATTATAGCAGTTCAATATTAGTCAACTTTATTATCCCACATGGAGAAATTCATGTGTCCATACAAACCATTCTAAACCCCAATAACAAGTAGTGTTTTATGGAACTACTAATACTTGTCAACCACAAAGCATTACTGCTGTTAGAATAACAGAATCACTGTCATCATCTGTCCTCACCACTGTGTTTTCCTCTCTGCTGTTTACAGCTGAACACTCAGTCAGACTGGTGAATGGAACCACTTCCTGTTCTGGGACAGTGGAAGCCTTCTACAGAGGAGAGTGGTTGGGTCTATGTCCTAGTTGGTGGAGTATGATGAGAGAGGTTAAGGTTTTGTGTAGAGAGCTGGACTGTGGGAATCCTGTAGCTGAATCTAGAGGACCTCTGATTGAAGATGGAAGAAGAGGAGTCAGACTATCTAGTATCAGTTGCACCCGTGGAAGTGAACATTGTGACATCACAGGAGTAACACCTGGTGTCTGTTATGGTGGATATTATCGTCATGTGACCTGTTCAGGTAAGAGACTGGTCATATTGAGAGATTTATTTATACATTATATAATATTACCATGTATCATGTTTTATGTGTTTTTATTTCATTTAAATAGAGGGAGAGATGTCAGATGTATTTAAACATTATATTTGTGTTTGTCATATTGGTTTATGGGAGATGTTCATGGGCAGATCATTGTAGTTCAGATGGTACTGAAGTGAAGCTGCCTGATGGATGTCCAGCTGTTTATTTTCTATAAAGTGAAGTGAACTTATTCCTGTCTCCTGCCTGCATTATTCCCAACCCAATCCTGAGTGACTAAGAACCCATTTCTACCTCTTACAGTATCAAACATAGCAAACTACAATCTTTTATCCAACATATTTGTGTTTAGTCCTTGACAGTGTCATCAACAAAACTGATTGAATGTTCAACCAACTCTTTTTCTCCAGAGTCTGTGCGGCTTGTGGATGGAGCTGGTCTCTGCTCTGGGAGAGTGGAGGTGAAGTCCAATCAGTCCTGGGCCTCAGTGTGTGAAGCTGACTTTGACCGGCAGGATGCAGAGGTAGTCTGTGGGGAGCTTGGCTGTGGGGCTCCTGCAGCTCTACAGGGGGGGCTCTATGGAGGAGGTGAGGGTCAGACCTGGGATAAAGAGTTCCAGTGTAAAGGCAATGAGTCCCTTCTCCTGGACTGTGACACCTCAGACAGAAAACACAACACCTGCCTACCTGGTAATGCTGTTGGACTCACCTGCTCAGGTAAGAAACAGTTTGTCACTCAATCAACATTGTTTCTCACCTGGAGTGAAGAATATGAGAGACAATATAGGTGTGTTTTAGTGAGAAAATAGTAAGATTACTGTCTCTCTCTTTTCTTTTCTCAGAGCCTGATGATGTGAGGCTGGTGGGAGGAGGCAGTCGCTGTGCTGGTGGAGTGGAGTGGTACGACAAGGGAGAGTGGAGGACTGTGGGAACTGACTGGAACAAGGAGGCTATAGCTGCAGTAGTGTGTAGACAGCTGGGTTGTGGCTCCACTGTTTCAGTACCATCTGGAAACACCACTAGAGTGTTTAGAGTTATCTGTTTTGGGTCTGAGTCTTCACTGAGGGAGTGTTCCAGAAGTTATGATCTCTCTCCTGGACTCACAGTGATCTGCTCAGGTAATAACAAGATATTATAATTATATTCAACAAGACACACTATGTGGCCAAAAGTATGTGGGCATTTGTGGATTCTGATATTTCAGCCACACAGCAATGTGTAGCTGAAATGAGCACACAGCCATGCGATCTCCATAGACAAACACAGTCAGTAGAATGGTCTCACTGAAGATCTCAGTGACTTAACGTGGCAAGTCTAGGAGCAACAACGGCTCAGCCGTGAAGTGGTAGACAACACAAGCTGACAGAACGGACCGCCGAGTGTTGAACCACGTAGAGCGTAAAAATAATCCTCTGTTGTAAAACTCACTGCTGAGTTCCACATACTTTTGTCCATGTATTATATCTCCTTCCTGGACTCACAGTGATCTGCTCAGGAAATATCAACATATTATAATTATATTCAACTGATTTCCTTCATTCATACAACTTCCTCTGCACCTCTCATGATGACTGTTTAACTTGTCAGTCTGCTGTGCAAAATAGATCACTCAGTCAAGTAGGAATCAAATACAACTTAAATATCCCAGAATGCTTTTGTATTTGAGTGTTATCTCAGTGAACGTCTCTACTCACTACCACTGTCACAAAGAGAGGAGGAGGGAGGAGGAGAGGAAGAGGGAGAGATGGGAAAGAGAATATATTTGTATCACTGAGTTCTCACCAGTGATGTCATCATAACCAGTAACCTGTTCCTCTCTTGGCCCAGCCCAGCCTGACCCTGACATATAGCATCAGGCCTTGTAGTTCAGATGGTACTGAAGTGAAGCTGCCTGATGGATGTCCAGCTGTTTATTTTCTATAAAGTGAAGTGAACTTATTCCTGTCTCCTGCCTGCATTATTCCCAACCCGATCCTGAGTGACTAAGAACCCATTTCTACCTCTTACAGTATCAAACATAGCAAACTACAATCTTTTATCCAACATATTTGTGTTTAGTCCTTGACAGTGTCATCAACAAAACTGATTGAATGTTCAACCAACTCTTTTTCTCCAGAGTCTGTGCGGCTTGTGGATGGAGCTGGTCTCTGCTCTGGGAGAGTGGAGGTGAAGTCCAATCAGTCCTGGGCCTCAGTGTGTGAAGCTGACTTTGACCGGCAAGATGCAGAGGTAGTCTGTCGGGATGTTGGCTGTGGGGCTCCTGCAGCTCTACAGGGGGGGCTCTATGGAGGAGGTGAGGGTCAGACCTGGGATAAAGAGTTCCAGTGTAAAGGCAAAGAGTCCCTTCTCCTGGACTGTGACACCTCAGACAGAGAAAACAACACCTGCCTACCTGGTAATGCTGTTGGACTCACCTGCTCAGGTAAGAAACAGTTTGTCACTCAGTCAACATTGTTTCTCACCTGGAGTGAAGAATATGAGAGACAATATACAGTGGGGATAACAAGTATTTGATACACTGCCGATTTTGCAGGTTTTCCTACTTACAAAGCATGTAGAGGTCTGTAATTTTTATCATAGGTACACTTCAACTGTAAGAGACGGAATCTAAAACAAAAATCCAGAAAATCACATTGTATGATTTTTAAGTAATTAATTTGCATTTTATTGCATGACATAAGTATTTGATACATCAGATAAACAGAACTTAATATTTGGTACAGAAACCTTTGTTTGCAATTTCAGAGATCATACGTTTCCTGTAGTTCTTGACCAGGTTTGCACACACTGCAGCAGGGATGTTGGCCCACTCCTCCATACAGACCTTCTCCAGATCCTTCAGGTTTCGGGGCTGTCGCTGGGCAATACGGACTTTCAGCTCCCTCCAAAGATTTTCTATTGGGTTCAGGTCTGGAGACTGGCTAGGCCACTCCAGGACCTTGAGATGCTTCTTACGGAGCCACTCCTTAGTTGCCCTGGCTGTGTGTTTTGGGTCGTTGTCATGCTGGAAGACCCAGCCACGACCCATCTTCAATGCTCTTACTGAGGGAAGGAGGTTGTTGGCCAAGATCTCATGATACATGGTACCATCCATCCTCCCCTCGATACGGTGCAGTCGTCCTGTCCCCTTTGCAGAAAAGCATCCCCAAAGAATGATGTTTCCACCTCCATGCTTCACGGTTGGGATGGTGTTCTTGGGGTTGTACTCATCCTTCTTCTTCCTCCAAACACGGCAAGTGAAGTTTAGACCAAAAAGCTCTATTTTTGTCTCATCAGACCACATGACCTTCTCCCATTCCTCCTCTGGATCATCCAGATGGTCATTGGCAAACTTCGGACGGGCCTGGACATGCGCTGGCTTGAGCAGGGGGACCTTGCGTGCGCTGCAGGATTTTAATCCATGACGGCGTAGTGTGTTACTAATGGTTTTCTTTGAGACTGTGGTCCCAGCTCTCTTCAGGTCATTGACCAGGTCCTGCCGTGTAGTTCTGGGCTGATCCCTCACCTTCCTCGTGATCATTGATGCCCCACGAGGTGAGATCTTGCATGGAGCCCCAGACCGAGGGTGATTGACCGTCATCTTGAACTTCTTCCATTTTCTAATAATTGCGCCAACAGTTGTTGCCTTCTCACCAAGCTGCTTGCCTATTGTCCTGTAGCCCATCCCAGCCTTGTGCAGGTCTACAATTTTAGCCCTGATGTCCTTACACAGCTCTCTGGTCTTGGCCATTTTGGAGAGGTTGGTGTCTGTTTGATTGAGTGTGTGGACAGGTGTCTTTTATACAGGTAACGAGTTCAAACAGGTGCAGTTAATACAGGTAATGAGTGGAGAACAGGAGGGCTTCTTAAAGAAAAACTAACAGGTCTGTGAGAGCCGGAATTCTTACTGGTTGGTAGGTGATCAAATACTTATGTCATGCAATAAAATGCAAATCAATTACTTAAAAATCATACAATGTGATTTTCTGGATTTTTGTTTTAGATTCCGTCTCTCACAGTTGAAGTGTACCTATGATAAAAATTACAGACCTCTACATGCTTTGTAAGTAGGAAAACCTGCAAAATCGGCAGTGTATCAAATACTTGTTCTCCCCACTGTAGGTGAGTTTTAGTGAGAAAATAGTAAGATTACTGTCTCTCTTTTCTTTTCTCAGAGCCTGATGATGTGAGGCTGGGGGGAGGAGGCAGTCGCTGTGCTGGTGGAGTGGAGCGGTACGACCAGGGAGAGTGGAGGACTGTGGGAACTGAGGACATGGAACAGGAGGCTGTAGCTGCAGTAGTGTGTAGACAGCTGGGTTGTGGCTCCACTGTTTCAGTACTTCCTGGAAACACCACTAGAGGGTTTGAAGCTTACTGTTCTGGGTCTGAGTCTTCACTGAGGGAGTGTTCCAGAAGCTATGATCTCTTTCCTGGACTCACAGTGATCTGCTCAGGTATTAACAAGACACACTATATGGCCAAAAGTATGTGGACATCAGTGGAGTCGGCTATTTCAGCCACACCTGTTGCTGACGGGTATATAAAATCAAGCACACAACCATGCAATCTCCATAGACAAACATTGGCAGTAGAATGGACTCACTAAAGATATCAGTGACTTTCAACGTGGCACGTCTAGGAGCAACAACGGCTCAGCCGTGAAGTGGTAGACAACACAAGCTGACAGAACGGACCGCCGAGTGTTGAACCACGTAGAGCGTAAAAATAATCCTCTGTTGTAAAACTCACTGCTGAGTTCCACATACTTTTGTCCATGTATTATATCTCCTTCCTGGACTCACAGTGATCTGCTCAGGAAATATCAACATATTATAATAATTTTCAACTGATTTCCTTCATTCATACAACTTCCTCTGCACCTCTCATGATGACTGTTTAGCTTGTAAATCTGCTTTACTAAATAGATCAATCAGTCAAGTAGGAATCAAATACAACTTAAATATCCCAGAATGCTTTTGTATTTGAGTGTTATCTCAGTGAACGTCTCTACTCACTACCACTGTCACATGTCATGTTATTGTCATATCTAAATGAGGAAAGTAGTTGAGGAGCTACGTTTTCTTTTTCTCTCCTCTTGTTCCAGATGTCCTGCTTAAGCCTGATATCAACATATGTTGTCTCAGTGACTGTAGGCCCACTACTCATGTTGCCCTGTGAGGGAGGGTGGCTAGCACTGTTACATGCTGATGTTATTGTCATATCTATAGGAAACTAGTTGAAGAGGTTTTTCTTCTTCTCTTTTATTGTTACAGATCTCCTGGTCCAGCCTGATATCTCCCTGACTGACTCAATGGGAGGGGTCTCCAGGGGCCACCAGGGGCCCGAGATGTTCAGGGGCTACAGCTTCACCATCACCTGCTCCACTCAGCCACAGTACCCAGGAGGCTCCTTCCTCCTCACGTTCACCGGCTCCAACAGAACCCAGACCCAGCCAGCTGTCAATCACTCTGCTGCCTTCCTCTTCCCTGCTGCAGATGACTCCCACCAAGGGAACTACAGCTGTGTTTATGACAATTATGTTTTCTCTCATAACTTCTCCTCTGAGAGTGAGCTCCTCTCCCTCACCATCACAGGTAACTGAACATGAACCAGACTTATAACTTTGTCATTGACAGATTTCCCACAGATCTATGTGATGATGATCAGTCCCCTCATCAAAGGTGTTTCTGTTTGCAGCCTCTCCTCTGCCAGCCTTCATCATCAGACACGTTGTAGTGCTGCTGCTCCTACTGACAGCCATCACCACCTCCTACCTGTACTACAAGGTAAAGACATTTACTCAGACGTTACAAGTCATTTAAACTAGAGGGAGAGGGAGAGGGTGAGGGGGAGGGAGAGAGAATGGAGATACTAGAGAGTAAATGTCTGACTGTTGGTGCTGTGTCTCCCTAGCCCACCAGGAGGCAGAAGAGAGTGAACAGGGTGAGCAGCATGGATCTTTATGTCAATGCCATGGAGATGGTCTCTCTGAGCTCCAGAGCTGAAGCTGGACCGGGAGAGGAGAGAGCAGCCCAGGGGACGGAGTAGGAGTAGAATGAAGCTGACCCTACATGCTGATCTTAGGTCAGTTTTGTGTTTTAAATCGATGGTCAGCAGTGGACTGGTGTTTAAAATGTGGTGACAAACCTGAAGTGGTTCTAATTTTAATAACAAGTTCAGAATTAGTTTATCTTTCTAGAACCTTGGAAGGAATCTAAAAGGAGTGACTGCAACCACCATTATTCCTTTTAGTTAAGTTTTTTACCACCAGGGTAACATGGGGTTTTGGGTAACGTGGGGTTTTGGGTAACATGGGGTTCTGGGTAACATGGGGTTTTGGGTAACATGGGGTTTTGGGTAACATGGGGTTTTGGTAACATGGGGTTTTGGGTAACATGGGGTTTTGGGTAACATGGGGTTTTGGTAACATGGGGTTCTGGGTAACATGGGGTTCTGGGTAACATGGGGTTTTGGGTAACATGGGGTTTTGGTAACGTGGGGTTTTGGTAACAGGGAGTTTGGTAACATGGGGTTTTGGTAACATGGAGTTTTGGTAACATGGGGTTTTGGTAACATGGGGTTTTGGGTAACATGGGGTTTTGGGTAACATGGGGTTTTGGGTAACATGGGGTTTTGGGTAACATGGGGTTTTGGTAACATGGGGTTTTGGGTAACAGGGAGTTTGGTAACATGGGGTTTTAATTATTTGAAGAGAGTAGCTCATTACATCTGACTTGTGTTCCAGAATGTATTGCTTTTTGCTTTTGTCTTACTGTCTTTAGTCTTTGTCTTTATCTTATTTAGTATCTCTTAGAATCTTTATCTTATTTAGTGTCTCTTAGATTCTTTATCTTATTTAGTGTCTCTTAGATTCTTTATCTTATTTAGTGTCTCTTAGATTCTTTATCTTATTTAGTGTCTCTTAGAATCTTTATCTTATTTAGTGTCTCTTAGATTCTTTATCTTATTTAGTGTCTCTTAGAATCTTTATCTTATTTAGTGTCTCTTAGATTCTTTATCTTATTTAGTGTCTCTTAGATTCTTTATCTTATTTAGTGTCTCTTAGATTCTTTATCTTATTTAGTATCTCTTAGATTCTTTATCTTGAAGTGTCTCCATTATTAATCCATGTATTATTATAATCATCTGTTCGTTCTTTCTATTTTGAAAAAAATAATAATAAAAGGGGTTTGTTGTTGTTTACCTCATGATGTTATTGATTATAAAAGTTATGATATTGATTATGATGTAGATTATTGTTATGATGTTGTTAGTAGTATATAGATAATGATGTTATTGATTATAAATGTTATGATATTGATTATTGATTATGATGTAGATTATTGTTATGATGTTTCTCTCTAAACTGCCATGTAATCAACTGAATGCTTTTAATAAAATTACAGGCTGTCAGTCTTGTGTGATTTAATTATTAGACAGACTACAACATACAGTATGAATTAACTGAGATCAGTCTGTGTGATTCCCCTCTTGGACAGACTACAACATACAGTATGAATTAACTGAGATCAGTCTGTGTGATTCCCCTCTTGGACAGACTACAATATACAGTATGAATTAACTGAGATCAGTCTGTGTGATTCCCCTCTTGGACAGACTACAATATACAGTATGAATTAACTGAGATCAGTCTGTGTGATTCCCCTCTTGGACAGACTACAATATACAGTATGAATTAACTGAGATCAGTCTGTGTGATTCCCCTCTTGGACAGACTACAACATACAGTATGAATTAACTGAGATCAGTCTGTGTGATTCCCCTCTTGGACAGACTACAACATACAGTATGAATTAACTGAGATCAGTCTGTGTGATTCCCCTCTTGGACAGACTACAACATACAGTATGAATTAACTGAGATCAGTCTGTGTGATTCCCCTCTTGGACAGACTACAACATACAGTATGAATTAACTGAGATCAGTCTGACCCTCATAGCAAAGTCCGTGTGTTCAGAACTCTTAAAACATGATCTGACTAGGTAGTGTCCACTCCAGTACATGTGTAGTGTAGGATGTGTGTCTGTGTACTCCAGTACATGTGTAGTGTAGGATGTGTGTCTGTCCACGTGTAGTGTAGGATGTGTGTCTGTGTACTCCAGTACATGTGTAGTGTAGGATGTGTGTCTGTGTACTCCAGTACAAGTGTAGTGTAGGATGTGTGTCTGTGTACTCCAGTACATGTGTAGTGTAGGATGTGTGTCCACTCCAGTACATGTGTAGCGTAGGATATGTGTCTGTGTACTCCAGTACAGGTGTAGTGTAGGATGTGTGTCTGTGTACTCCAGTACATGTGTAGTGTAGGATGTGTGTCTGTGTACTCCAGTACATGTGTAGTGTAGGATGTGTGTCTGTGTACTCCAGTACATGTGTAGTGTAGGATGTGTGTCTGTCCACGTGTAGTGTAGGATGTGTGTCTGTGTACTCCAGTACATGTGTAGTGTAGGATGTGTGTCTGTGTACTCCAGTACAAGTGTAGTGTAGGATGTGTGTCTGTGTACTCCAGTACATGTGTAGTGTAGGATGTGTGTCTGTGTACTCCAGTACATGTGTAGTGTAGGATGTGTGTCTGTGTACTACAGTACATGTGTAGTGTAGGATGTGTGTCTGTGTACTCCAGTACATGTGTAGTGTAGGATGTGTGTCTGTGTACTCCAGTACATGTGTAGTGTAGGATGTGTGTCCACTCCAGTACATGTGTAGTGTAGGATGTGTGTCTGTGTACTCCAGTACATGTGTAGTGTAGGATGTGTGTCCACTCCAGTACATGTGTAGTGTAGGATGTGTGTCTGTGTACTCCAGTACATGTGTAGTGTAGGATGTGTGTCTGTGTACTCCAGTACATGTGTAGTGTAGGATGTGTGTCTGTGTACTCCAGTACATGTGTAGTGTAGAATGTGTGTCTGTGTACTCCAGTACATGTGTAGTGTAGGATGTGTGTCTGTGTACTCCAGTACATGTGTAGTGTAGGATGTGTGTCTGTGTACTCCAGTACATGTGTAGTGTAGGATATGTGTCTGTGTACTCCAGTACATGTGTAGTGTAGGATATGTGTCTGTGTACTCCAGTACATGTGTAGTGTAGGATGTGTGTCTGTGTACTCCAGTACATGTGTAGTGTAGGATGTGTGTCTGTGTACTCCAGTACATGTGTAGTGTAGGATGTGTGTCTGTGTACTCCAGTACATGTGTAGTGTAGGATGTGTGTCTGTGTACTACAGTACATGTGTAGTGTAGGATGTGTGTCTGTGTACTCCAGTACATGTGTAGTGTAGGATGTGTGTCTGTGTACTCCAGTACATGTGTAGTGTAGGATGTGTGTCCACTCCAGTACATGTGTAGTGTAGGATGTGTGTCTGTGTACTCCAGTACATGTGTAGTGTAGGATGTGTGTCCACTCCAGTACATGTGTAGTGTAGGATGTGTGTCTGTGTACTCCAGTACATGTGTAGTGTAGGATGTGTGTCTGTGTACTCCAGTACATGTGTAGTGTAGGATGTGTGTCTGTGTACTCCAGTACATGTGTAGTGTAGGATGTGTGTCTGTGTACTCCAGTACATGTGTAGTGTAGGATGTGTGTCTGTGTACTCCAGTACATGTGTAGTGTAGGATGTGTGTCTGTGTACTCCAGTACATGTGTAGTGTAGGATGTGTGTCTGTGTACTCCAGTACATGTGTAGTGTAGGATATGTGTCTGTGTACTCCAGTACATGTGTAGTGTAGGATATGTGTCTGTGTACTCCAGTACATGTTGTAGTGTAGGATGTGAGGCTGTGTACTCCAGTACATGTGTAGTGTAGGATGTGTGTCTGTGTACTCCAGTACATGTGTAGTGTAGGATGTGTGTCTGTGTACTCCAGTACATGTGTAGTGTAGGATGTGTGTCTGTGTACTCCAGTACATGTGTAGTGTAGGATATGTGTCTGTGTACTCCAGTACATGTGTAGTGTAGGATATGTGTCTGTGTACTCCAGTACATGTGTAGTGTAGGATGTGAGGCTGTGTACTCCAGTACATGTGTAGTGTAGGATGTGTGTCTGTGTACTCCAGTACATGTGTAGTGGAGGATGTGTGTTGGTGCCTAAAGGGACTCTGTATTTAACACACTTCAACCAGACGACTGTAGAAGCTTCTGTTTTATTGAAGAACAACCGTTGTCTCCATTGAACACAACGTTGTGGTCAAGGTAGTTGTTTTATGATTGACTGAAAGAGGGGGACCTTCAGAGTGTTTCTTGATTGGTCAAAGGTTGGTTGGCTGAATGTTGGGTCTAGTTGGTTGGTCGTTGGCTTGATGGCTGAATGTCAGTTTTGTTGAACATAGATCCTTGTTGATAGCCTGTTAGTTCTCATTAGGTTGTATTTGTGTTTTTTTGGTTAGACTGGTTCCTAGGAGGAGGAAGAGAAGGCTGAGCTGTGACAGTTTGACATCAGTCTCCTGTTACCTGGTGAGAGAGAGAGGAGAGCGAGAGCGAGAGCGAGAGAGAGGTTATTTGCTGTACATACCATCCTAAGACACACACTATTCCCTATTTAGTGTACTACTTTTGACCAAGTCATGTAACAGTTAGTGTAGTAGGGTTTCTCATCACCAAGCAGTATCTACCTCTGGGACCAAACGTCTTCATGTAACAGTTAGTGTAGTAGGGTTTCTCATCACCAAGCAGTATCTACCTCTGGTACCCAACATCTACATGTAACAGTTAGTGTAGTAGGGTTTCTCATCACCAAGCAGTATCTACCTCTGGTACCATACATCTACATGTAACAGTTAGTGTAGTAGGGTTACTCATCACCAAGCAGTATCTACCTCTGGTACCCAACATCTACATGTAACAGTTAGTGTAGTAGGGTTACTCATCACCAAGCAGTATCTACCTCTGGTACCAAACATCTACATGTAACAGTGTAGTAGGGTTACTCATCACCAAGCAGTATCTACCTCTGGTACCAAACATCTACATGTAACAGTTAGTGTAGTAGGGTTACTCATCACCAAGCAGTATCTACCTCTGGTACCAAACATCTACATGTAACAGTGTAGTAGGGTTACTCATCACCAAGCAGTATCTACCTCTGGTACCATACATCTACATGTAACAGTTAGTGTAGTAGGGTTACTCATCACCAAGCAGTATCTACCTCTGGTACCAACATCTACATGTAACAGTTAGTGTAGTAGGGTTACTCATCACCAAGCAGTATCTACCTCTGGTACCCACATCTACATGTAACAGTTAGTGTAGTAGGGTTACTCATCACCAAGCAGTATCTACCTCTGGTACCAACCATCTACATGTAACAGTTAGTGTAGTAGGGTTACTCATCACCAAGCAGTATCTACCTCTGGTACCCAACATCTACATGTAACAGTTAGTGTAGTAGGGTTACTCATCACCAAGCAGTATCTACCTCTGGTACCAAACATCTACATGTAACAGTGTAGTAGGGTTACTCATCACCAAGCAGTATCTACCTCTGGTACCCAACATCTACATGTAACAGTGTAGTAGGGTTTCTCATCACCAAGCAGTATCTACCTCTGGTACCAAACATCTACATGTAACAGTGTAGTAGGGTTACTCATCACCAAGCACTATCTACCTCTGGTACCCAACATCTACATGTAACAGTGTAGTAGGGTTACTCATCACCAAGCAGTATCTACCTCTGGTACCAAACATCTACATGTAACAGTTAGTGTAGTAGGGTTACTCATCACCAAGCAGTATCTACCTCTGGTACCCAACATCTACATGTAACAGTTAGTGTAGTAGGGTTACTCATCACCAAGCAGTATCTACCTCTGGTACCAAACATCTACATGTAACAGTTAGTGTAGTAGGGTTACTCATCACCAAGCAGTATCTACCTCTGGTACCCAACATCTACATGTAACAGTGTAGTAGGGTTACTCATCACCAAGCAGTATCTACCTCTGGTACCAAACATCTACATGTAACAGTTAGTGTAGTAGGGTTACTCATCACCAAGCAGTATCTACCTCTGGTACCCAACATCTACATGTAACAGTGTAGTAGGGTTACTCATCACCAAGCAGTATCTACCTCTGGTACCATACATCTACATGTAACAGTTAGTGTAGTAGGGTTACTCATCACCAAGCAGTATCTACCTCTGGTACCAAACATCTACATGTAACAGTTAGTGTAGTAGGGTTACTCATCACCAAGCAGTATCTACCTCTGGTACCCAACATCTACATGTAACAGTGTAGTAGGGTTACTCATCACCAAGCAGTATCTACCTCTGGTACCATACATCTACATGTAACAGTGTAGTAGGGTTTCTCATCACCAAGCAGTATCTACCTCTGGTACCCAACATCTACATGTAACAGTGTAGTAGGGTTACTCATCACCAAGCAGTATCTACCTCTGGTACCCAACATCTACATGTAACAGTTAGTGTAGTAGGGTTACTCATCACCAAGCAGTATCTACCTCTGGTACCCAACATCTACATGTAACAGTTAGTGTAGTAGGGTTACTCATCACCAAGCAGTATCTACCTCTGGTACCCAACATCTACATGTAACAGTTAGTGTAGTAGGGTTTCTCATCACCAAGCAGTATCTACCTCTGGGACCAAACATCTACATGTAACAGTTAGTGTAGTAGGGTTACTCATCACCAAGCAGTATCTACCTCTGGTACCCAACATCTACATGTAACAGTTAGTGTAGTAGGGTTACTCATCACCAAGCAGTATCTACCTCTGGTACCCAACATCTACATGTAACAGTTAGTGTAGTAGGGTTTCTCATCACCAAGCAGTATCTACCTCTGGTACCCAACATCTACATGTAACAGTTAGTGTAGTAGGGTTACTCATCACCAAGCAGTATCTACCTCTGGTACCCAACATCTACATGTAACAGTGTAGTAGGGTTTCTCATCACCAAGCAGTATCTACCTCTGGTACCCAACATCTACATGTAACAGTTAGTGTAGTAGGGTTACTCATCACCAAGCAGTATCTACCTCTGGTACCCAACATCTACATGTAACAGTGTAGTAGGGTTACTCATCACCAAGCAGTATCTACCTCTGGTACCCAACATCTACATGTAACAGTTAGTGTAGTAGGGTTTACTCATCACCAAGCAGTATCTACCTCTGGTACCAACATCTACATGTAACAGTTAGTGTAGTAGGGTTACTCATCACCAAGCAGTATCTACCTCTGGTACCATACATCTACATGTAACAGTTAGTGTAGTAGGGTTACTCATCACCAAGCAGTATCTACCTCTGGTACCCAACATCTACATGTAACAGTTAGTGTAGTAGGGTTACTCATCACCAAGCAGTATCTACCTCTGGTACCCAACATCTACATGTAACAGTTAGTGTAGTAGGGTTACTCATCACCAAGCAGTATCTACCTCTGGTACCAACATCTACATGTAACAGTTAGTGTAGTAGGGTTACTCATCACCAAGCAGTATCTACCTCTGGTACCAACATCTACATGTAACAGTTAGTGTAGTAGGGTTACTCATCACCAAGCAGTATCTACCTCTGGTACCAAACATCTACATGTAACAGTTAGTGTAGTAGGGTTACTCATCACCAAGCAGTATCTACCTCTGGTACCCAACATCTACATGTAACAGTTAGTGTAGTAGGGTTTACTCATCACAAGCAGTATCTACCTCTGGTACCAATACATCTACATGTAACAGTAGTGTAGTAGGGTTACTCATCACCAAGCAGTATCTACCTCTGGTACCAAACATCTACATGTAACAGTGTAGTAGGGTTACTCATCACCAAGCAGTATCTACCTCTGGTACCCAACATCTACATGTAACAGTTAGTGTAGTAGGGTTACTCATCACCAAGCAGTATCTACCTCTGGTACCAAACATCTACATGTAACAGTGTAGTAGGGTTTCTCATCACCAAGCAGTATCTACCTCTGGTACCAAACATCTACATGTAACAGTTAGTGTAGTAGGGTTTCTCATCACCAAGCAGTATCTACCTCTGGTACCCAACATCTACATGTAACAGTGTAGTAGGGTTTCTCATCACCAAGCAGTATCTACCTCTGGTACCAAACATCTACATGTAACAGTTAGTGTAGTAGGGTTTCTCATCACCAAGCAGTATCTACCTCTGGTACCCAACATCTACATGTAACAGTGTAGTAGGGTTTCTCATCACCAAGCAGTATCTACCTCTGGTACCCAACATCTACATGTAACAGTTAGTGTAGTAGGGTTTTCTCATCACCAAGCAGTATCTACCTCTGGTACCCAACATCTACATGTAACAGTTAGTGTAGTAGGGTTTCTCATCACCAAGCAGTATCTACCTCTGGTACCAAACATCTACATGTAACAGTGTAGTAGGGTTACTCATCACCAAGCAGTATCTACCTCTGGTACCAACATCTACATGTAACAGTGTAGTAGGGTTTCTCATCACCAAGCAGTATCTACCTCTGGTACCCAACATCTACATGTAACAGTTCGTGTAGTAGGGTTACTCATCACCAAGCAGTATCTACCTCTGGTACCCAACATCTACATGTAACAGTTCGTGTAGTAGGGTTACTCATCACCAAGCAGTATCTACCTCTGGTACCATACATCTACATGTAACAGTGTAGTAGGGTTACTCATCACCAAGCAGTATCTACCTCTGGTACCAAACATCTACATGTAACAGTGTAGTAGGGTTACTCATCACCAAGCAGTATCTACCTCTGGGACCAAACATCTACATGTAACAGTGTAGTAGGGTTACTCATCACCAAGCAGTATCTACCTCTGGTACCAACATCTACATGTAACAGTTAGTGTAGTAGGGTTACTCATCACCAAGCAGTATCTACCTCTGGTACCAAACATCTACATGTAACAGTTAGTGTAGTAGGGTTTCTCATCACCAAGCAGTATCTACCTCTGGGACCAAACATCTACATGTAACAGTTAGTGTAGTAGGGTTACTCATCACCAAGCAGTATCTACCTCTGGTACCCAACATCTACATGTAACAGTTAGTGTAGTAGGGTTTCTCATCACCAAGCAGTATCTACCTCTGGTACCCAACATCTACATGTAACAGTTAGTGTAGTAGGGTTACTCATCACCAAGCAGTATCTACCTCTGGTACCCAACATCTACATGTAACAGTGTAGTAGGGTTTCTCATCACCAAGCAGTATCTACCTCTGGGTACCCAACATCTACATGTAACAGTTAGTGTAGTAGGGTTACTCATCACCAAGCAGTATCTACCTCTGGTACCAAACATCTACATGTAACAGTTATGTAGTAGGGTTACTCATCACCAAGCAGTATCTACCTCTGGTACCAAACATCTACAATGTAACAGTTAGTGTAGTAGGGTTTCTCATCACCAAGCAGTATCTACCTCTGGTACCAAAACATCTACATGTAACAGTAGTTAGTAGGGTTACTCATCACCAAGCAGTATCTACCTCTGGTACCCACCATCTACGGTAACAGTGTAGTAGGGTTACTCATCACCAAGCAGTATCTACCATCTTGATACCCAACATCTACATGTAACAGTTAGTGTAGCTAGGGTTACTCATCACCAAGCAGTAGCTACCTCTGGTACCATACATCTACATGTAACAGTTAGTGGTAGTAGGGTAATCATCACCAAGCAAGTATCTACACGTCCGGTACCATACAGCTAATGTAAGTAGTGTAGTAGGGTTTCTCATCACCAAGCCAGTATCTACTATGGACCAACATCTACATGTAACAGTTCGTGTAGTAGGGGTTACTCCATCACCAAGCAGTATCTACCTCTGGTACCCTACATCTACATGTAACAGTGAGTGTAGTAGGGTTACTCATCACCAAGCAGTATCTACCTCTGTACCCAACATCTACATGTAACAGTTTAGTGTAGTAGGGTTACTCATCACCAAGCAGTATCTACCTCTGGTACCCAACATCTACATGTAACAGTTAGTGTAGTAGGGTTACTCATCACCAAGCAGTATTACCTCTGGACCAACATCTACATGTAACAGTTAGTGTGTAGGGTTACTCATCACCAAGCAGTATCTACCTCTGGTACCAACATTACATGTAACAGTTAGTGTAGTAGGGTTCCTCATCACCAAGCAGTATCTACCTCTGGTACCAAAACTCTACATGTAACAGGTAGTGTAGTAGGGTTTCTCATCACCAAGCAGTATCTACCTCTGGTACCATACATCTACATGTAACGTTAGTGTAGTAGGAGGGGGTTTTACTCATCACCAAGCAGTCATCTACCCTCTGGGTACCAAACATCTACATGTAACAGTGCTAGTAGGGTTACTCAATCACCAAGCAGTATCTACCTCTGGTACCAACATCTAC